>NW_026848406.1:0-128422 GCF_030435595.1 Desarmillaria tabescens | reverse complement strand
CAGCCTTCGCCGCGAAAGCACCATTCGAAACTTTCTCCGCACCACGAGACCGCCAAAATCAACAATTCTTCCTTGACCACGTAAAACTCTCTGTTTCCCGTCGACAATCCATTCCGAAACCGATCGCACTGTCAAAATACTAGCTGCCTGCGCGCGTGTAACCCATCTAACCATATTCTTCGTACCGACCTCGCAAATCCCGACGCACTGTCATCCGAGCTGCCATTCGCCTGAACGACTTGGGACACGGTTTCACAACTACGGCCCACACATTTATCGGTATCGTTTCCTACGATACTACGGGTTCTGTCCTAACTGAACCTCCCCTTCTATTCCCGGTTAACACACCTTTCTATAATCAACGACTCCACGGACTGGACGTCGTGGGTCCGGGTTTCATTCCCTTTCGAATCTCACACATTTAGCACTTGATGTTCGAGCCGAGCCGCAGCCCTAGACCCGGACAAGGCATCGCGAATATTAGCACCGAGCCTTGATTCTGCGGCATTGCACAAGTTTACGTGTCGTGTGCTGCTACTTTTGTTTACGCCGATCCCCGTCAGACCCGGGATGCTATTGCGCCGATGGCAGGGCACGGAGGATGGAAGACTCATTTCCTGCGAGAGACGCAGCCTTTTAGGACGAGACGAGGGAGGAGCGTGTTCTTTGGGACAAGGCCGAGAGTGCGATGGCTAGGCAACGGTCAAGTTCCTGTCAGTCTTCTTATTTTCAGTGTGGTGTCTCGCTTAATCCTTTCTAGTGTCTGTCGTAATAGACTTGTGAATGGCAATTGCCGTATGGTCTGCGGCTTGTAGTCCGCGGAGAACGAGGACATCGTGCTGTACCGTTCAGCCGTATCTGATCGTTCTTTGCTTCGCTTCGAGTTTCATGAGGTGCTATAAAAGGTTCTGTGCATTGTGTAGAGCACCGACGTCCTCGTAGACCGTTGACCGTTATCCTGGACGTGCGGTGTTCCACGGTCTTAGGAGACTGAATGCCTGGCGAAGATGAAATACGGGTTTTGAAATATCACAAAAATGCATGCGCGCTTTCTTGGGACCTCGACCGGATATCTATTTATCTATTTTCATTCCTGTTCCCGAGGAGATGGTGAGAGGATGGAGATGTGGATGGGGCTCAAGCCCAAGCTTGGTAGTTATCAGAACTGGAAAGATGGATTCTTAGATAAAGGACACGAATATTCGGCCCAAGCCGTTCAGTCGTGCTTCGGCCACGCTTCCAAAGTTTGAGCTACTATTATTGTTTATAAGCATAACCTCCGTAACTTTTATGAATGAGGGCCGAGAGTCCATCAATATTATTAGCGAAGTGGTGAACTAGTGGAGACCGGTATGTTAGAATATGGATTGCTATTTTTAGAAGAGCGAGCTTGCATGAATATTCTCGCTCGTTCTCCCCATATTCCCCGGGACGCTTACTCATTTTATTAGTGATACGTTACTCATTTATTCTAGTACATTCTACGTATTCTGGTAGTATAAAAGCTGTGTAGTTAGTAGGGCATCGCTAGCGCGATTGCCGTGAACATTAGTTCCTTTTTGCTTACCTGTGAACCGCGAGTTCTTACACGGTAGCCCTGAGAATGATACTGAACGGGTGCGCGTTTGGATTTGGGAGCTGTATTAAAGACGGGGTACCGGTATATCGGACCGATAGGTCATGACATCTGATTAGTCATATTCTGATCGCCGTGATTTGAATTTGAATTTTTAGCCTTCCCCACATACTGCGATCTATCCTGGCGGCCTTGAAGTGTTCCTGTATTTCCCGTTAAAACGCGAAGGCCAATTTTTGAATACGTGTTGCCCCCTTGCTGCACTTTCTCATGGTGATCCCGTTGTCGGAATTTCTTGCCTGCGTTGTGAAGGAACTATACCACTGCCAGTCGTTATTCTCGCTGATGTCAGGTCCAACACCGCTGTCCTAGGCAAGGCGCGAATTGCTGATCTGTATTAATATGGTACTGATACTTGCGTGTTCAGAGTGCCTCTTACCCGACGCCTTTTCTCAGGAAACACTGTCATCGAGCTAGAATTACTTGCAGAAGCCCAGACCAAGTTGAATGTTGAACCTCGACGTCGGTCCTGGGTTTGCCGTTATGCTCTTTCATGTGCTGCTGTGAAGAGGTACGATTCTTTTTGGCTTTTCACGCTGCCATTGTGCGAACCAGAAATTACAGAGATATACAAATAACGCGTGCCGACTCGGTGGCACAATCCATTGTCGCGTCTTTGTAGACGATGGTCTATTAGACGCCACGGGACGTTCTATATAAACGATCTGTGCGTCTAGACGTTCCTCCAGATATCCTATTCCTCAACCTTGAAGCCACTTTCTCAGACAATGACGAAGACCCACCGCCGTCGTTCTTCTCGGTACTCTTATCCACCACCAGAGAATTACTCGACACTCTTCAATCGCGCCTTTGAACCTCGGTTTATCACCCAGACCTTTCATTTTGGAGATTTTAAATGCGCCGCTCTGCTGCACGAGGACGTCAAGAAATCCCTACCGCAAGTGTTCAATCGGCCTTCTTATCACCGTCAACTCGCGTTCGGAACCCGACACGCTGGGACCAAAGGCCTAGGGATGTTCTCTCGCTGTGGCATACCCGCCGGCAGTATCATTCTCGCCGAACATCCTCTTGTCGTCATGCCACGCAGTTCGTCTACCAACACATCGATGATTTCTCTCTTGTTATCCGAAGTCCACCCCAAGGAAAAGACCGAATTCATGAATCTGTTCAATTCCCAGCCGCTCGAGGAGCCGATGAAAGCTATCTTACAGACGAACGCCTTCTTGATCGACTTGCCCATTGAAGATCCCGAATTAGCTGCTTATCATGCTGTTTTCCTCAAGGTCAGCCGATGCAACCATAGGTGGGGCAGTCTCTTCTGTTCTTCGTGATAATCATATTGAAGGCTTTCATTATAGCTGCTCACCGAACGCTCACTGGAAATGGGACCCCGCTTCGTTTTCCTTGACTCTCGAAGCAGTCCGCGCTATCGGACCCAACGAGGAGATCACGATCCAATACATCGACAGCTGTGTAGAGCGTGAACAACGCCTCGTTAAGCTCCGAACATGGTACAACTTTGACTGTCTCTGCCCGACTTGCACCCTCCCACGGGAATCCATCATACAGAGTGACTTCGCCCGAGAAGAACTCTTCCAACTCAGTAAGCACATGCCGACCTTCGAAATGTGGTGCGCAAGCGAATCGCTATCGGATGATTACATGATTCGAATGCATCAACGTGCGCTAGAGCTACGAGAGGCGGAGGGGTTGCAGTTGTTTGAGTCTCGGAAGCATATCGATGCTATCGCGATGTGCTATGGGGCTCTGGGCGACGTACCGATGTTCAGGTGTTGGACTGAGAGAGCTAGAAAGCTGAGGGCGACGAGTTATTCGGGGGAATGTGTTGTTCTGGATCGATGGATGATGGATCCTCGAACGTTCCCTGTCTGGGGGTGGAGAAATCGCCGGAGGCGTGATATTGTTTGATATTGGGGTTGTATCATTATTCATCAAAGGTGATTGATAACTAATCATATACTAGTTCATATAGTAAGCTTGCGGAAGATGCGGCCAACAGAAATGATCAATAGAGTCGCTTATTCACTTGCAATTCTCGAGGACTCGCATGTCCTCTTCAGCAGCTCGTTGACAGGACGGTTATCAAACGGTCAACGTATGTCTCACCGAGATTACTTGTCGTATCCTTGGTGATGAACGTGTACGTCTTGTCCAGTTGGCGTTTTCTGTATTATGTCATAATCAATTTGACGCCAGCGAGCCACACATGTGAATTGGCGATTATTTCCAAACCTTTCCCATGCTGTTCCTGTTTAATTCAACCTGTTTTGAATGGACTAGAGGTATGGCTTCACAGTACAGTTCTTCCCTCCACATCTAATTTCCTCCAGATATTCTGTGTTTTTCTTGTCTTTCTTAACAATGTCGCGACGCGCGTCACAGCGGATAATTTTGGCGCCGAGACGTGTAAGCCGATCGTCCAACCAAATTTGACATCAGGTACGGTCCTTTGATATAACGTACGCCGCATCACCCTGTAATTTTATTCCGGCAAAAAGAGCCTTCCGCGAGCCTTCCTATAGGAGACGGCAGCTATTATAGGATCTTATCTTCGCACGGAAGGCAAGAAGAGTCGAAGTTATTCACAAGCTTCTCAGGCGTCTTTCGGCCAAAGAGTGCCGCGCTGGAAGCTCCATCACTGTTTAAATTGCGTTCCGCCGCACATCCGTGTGGCGTGCCGAGCCCAATACCCAGGGTTTCTGGATGTTCCCTGGGGAGTCTCCTTTCGATAAAGTATACTAAATCACTTTTTCTTCTGAAGAAAGCTTGCTATTTTGGAAGACCAGCACCTCCTTGTTGAACGTTCCCGGCGGTAAGAAAGGTCTCGCTAAATCATATTCGGACCGGATCACCTGATACAATTAAGCGGAACGCTTTCCCGTTCTTGCCGCGACGGTGTCTCTCCTTGATGCCCTGACCTCCCTGGCATCACGAAAAAAGATGGTGATAGAACGATCTCTCGGCCTGGCTGTTTGCTATTGACTACAGGCCGCCTTCGCTCTTTGCTTCACCTGGCCACGTTCAAGGCTTCGTGAACGCCGTTCTTATCTATTTCCCCACCGATGCTACCACCACTACATTTGGCAACCATGCACCGGAAACGCGAGGGGGAAGATGGAGCTGGGTAGTATTGGTAGCAGCTGCTGCCTTTTGGCCTGGAGTTTTGTCCAGCCTGTCCACTCAACAGGTCTCCAATGTTCAGGCTCGACTTGCAGATGCAGCACAGCAGAGGTACGCTTGCCTCGAGTTCTTACATGCGAACGTGTGCTGATAGCCATCACTCTAGCTGGGAATTGGGAACTCGCCAGCAGACCCTTCTCGAAACCGATGCGACGGTCTACTCTGTGTTCTCTGACCAGTCGCTGCCCCCACCGTCGACCGTGCCGGATAATATGACGGACGCTCTCCTGCCTGTATTCACGATGGCGAGACAGATCGTTTCGAACCGAAACAGCTCCAACCACAACATTACGGGCGCCCAGCCCTTGATGTCGGATGGAAGTGCGGCGGATCCGGCGTCGAACGGCGTCGCTGTACTCATAGCAGGTTGGACGGGGCAGGGCGACACGGATGGACTGAATTATACAGGCGCCGCAAAAGACCAACTGGATTTTCTGTTAAACAATGTATCGAGGTCGAATGACGGCGCTATCGCACAGGTTCGCGACACAGCTATGGTGCGTTGTGTTCTTCAATGACAGTCCGAATGCTTATTTATTACATTCCCAGGAGCGACTTCGTGTATATGGTTCCCCTTTTCCTGGCGTACTATGGCGTTCTCACGGAGAACCAGACATGGTCGCAGAGGCGTACAATCAGATCAGGCTTACAGATAATTTACGGGATACAATGCGAATAACCTCTGGCAGCATGTGGTACTGGGAAGTTCTGGCACGGATTCTGGTCACTGGTCGACGGGTGCGTATGACTTTCTCGTTTATTTCGTCGTTTTTCTGATCGTGGTTGCAGGCAACGGTTGGGCCGCTGCGGGATGCTCAGAGTATACGCTACTATCCAGAAATCTCAGTATGAAAGCACATTCTCAAGCGAAATGGATGACCTCATTGCTTGGGCCCTTGAGATACAGAAAGCGATGTACGACACAGTGGTACGTCCTTCCTCCTTACCTTCCAACTGCGACTCATAAATTTAATTAGGACAATACCCACATTTTCCGAAATTATGCCGACAACGAATCTACGTTCTACGACAGCGCCTCGACAGCCCTCATGGCATATACAGTCTACCGGCTATACACTGTTACCGGCGATACGTCTTACATCCGCCAGGCTGAGCGCAGTAGGAACGCTTTATACGCTAGCGGAGTGACGTCCACTTACTCCTTATCGCTGAGTTCCACGTCAACTTCAACTAGTACCTCGCCGGCGTCGACCTCTACCTCAGGATATGAACATTTCACGTCCGACGGGTGGCTGACGCCCGTCGTGAACCCACATTCGTATGGCGTCGAGGGATCGGACAGTGCCGAGGCACAGGCGTTCGTGTTGTTGATGCAATCGGCATACGAGGAATGGGTAGCTGATGGTTCGCAGGGGAGTGGAGCCTTGCAGTTGCGTACGTCTGCTTGGGGGGTTCTGCTTTCTATTGCGGCGGGTGCAGTGGTCCTCCTGTGAATGATACCCTTTCCCGGTTTGAAGTATACTTATTCCCAGTTTATTTTCCTCCTCGGTGCATTCTCTTTTTGATGGAGACTTACTTACCTTCAGACGCTTACTGTATCCTTTTTTGTATTATCTTACTCAGTTGTAGTGGGGAATAAGAACATTTTTGACATCGCGTTTCGGTCAGCGTTAATATCGTGAACCGTGATTCATAGTATCTTAGCCAATATATCAGACTCTGGAGGCGGTAGGGTCTGTGTGCCGTGGAGATAGTATGATTCTTCCTGGTCGCGCAAAGCTAGCGGCAGTAGAATACCAGTTTGGCCGGCTTGGGAACTATCCACGATCCAGACCCCAAAGAAAGATGTAGCTGTTGTTGCCGCGGCCGGCCGGGGGTAATAATCAATCATCCGTGTGTACTAGGCAGAACTTTGAACCACGAGATCACTTCTTCGTTTTCTCCATCACGCTCGCTGATGTAGTTTTGTCCTTGCATAGATATAACACGGTGTATTGGGCTACTTATTCGAAACTAACCAAACTACTTAAGTACCTTTATCGTGACGTGAGTCTTGCATTCTACTTTTCCAAATAACTTCCCTGTTTCATTTTAAAGACTTCTCGCTATTCCTGCATTGTAAATTTAAAAGATACGCATAATCAAGGAACTCACTACATGCTTTCAAGCAGGTCAAACAAACCGAACTGGAAGACTCTCATTCGTACTCAACCTCAATTCGACCAACCCAAATGATTTACCTCTTTGGAATCGTATCTCCTCCTTCCTAGTCTTGATAACAGCCATAACTCCTCATAACTCGTAATCCAGGGCCAAATCTTAATATGATGTCTGAACGCCCCTTGTACACGCCTTTGATTGATAATGCCGGCATCTCGCGACAATTGATGCCGTTACGTCATCTGGCGCTTAATGAAATTTAACTCAACGTATTCCTCAAAACTATCCAAGAAACCCGCAGAGAATTCCAATAATTCCATATCAGCTTGCATATAACTCGTGAAGGGTGTCGTTGCGGTCGGTGAGATGCTGCCAATAGCTGGTAGTTTCGTAAAAGGTCTTGCCGCTGTCGCTGTCGTGTTTCTAGACAACCTGGAGGTCAGGCTTGCCATTACTTCGTCTTTCCTATGTACATGATTATAAGTATTCCTCGGACAGCGACTTGCAAAGAACAAGGAAGATATACAGGTCCTCGCCAGGGATATCACTGATGTCGTGATAATCGTTCGCGATGCCGGTATCAAAATATCCGCAGAACCTAGGAGCATTGAAGACGTTGCAGATCTCAGAAATGCTTGCTCGGAATTCCAGAAGTATTTATTCTTTGTGCAATGAGCAATTATCTGATTCTGATACCGCGTAGCAATCACGGCCTTTGGAAGGATATAAAAAGGCTCTTGACTTCGAGAGATATTAAAGAGACGATTAATGGACACCGACAAGTCATGGAAGGCGCGAGATCCAACCTTTTGGTTTGTTTTCCGCTCTCACATGGACGTTGATACTCTTCGCTGACGATTTGTTCACCAGCTCTCTCTAACTTTAAAATCAAATGTATCTCTCTCTCATATCACTCATGGAGTCACTGCTCTTCAATCGTCGCAAACTGACTTGATGGCCGTTACTTGTGATATTAAGCGTGACGTGTCTCACATCGGAGCTCATGGACGAGATACACTTCCTAACGGCAAAGTACTCAATTACAATCTCCTTCATTTGAGACGATAATCTAATCAGCTGCTAGTTCCACCATATGATGTACGGCGATATCCAATGTCGGGAAAATTGGTCAAAGAAGAGCCTCATAGGGCAGATCGAACAGGGCCCAATACATATGGGTGAAATCCTCAAATACGTCGCGGATGTGTCCACGTCGAACCGTGTTATGGTCGTAAAAGAGTATTCCGGGTCTGCAGGCCTTCTGGTGAGCTAATAAACATGAGATTTGTTAATGTATCTCGTTACTTACCATCATAAAGCAATGGAAAACAGATTTCGATCTACACAGTAAGGCGCCAAGGTTAGCACGTATTTCCTTATTAGCTCAATTCTGACGTCAACACGTTGCGCGTTACAGGCATCCGAACTTCCGTCAGCTGTATGGAGTTGTAAAATCTCAGGATTGGCCTTGCTTAGTGTTTCATGGGGCTGACGGTAAGAAATCTTGACAGACATATAACAGCCCATCTGATAACTATTTAGACGAAATTCCATACTGTCAATATCCTAAGCTCTTTGATAAACGTATCCAACCTTTAGCAAAATCGGCATTGGTGCGTCTCACATAGTTGTGTTACGTTTTTGGTGTTGATTTATGCAGTATCATAACCGCTGCGTACGCCGTAGAGTCTTTCTGTGCCGGAGAATCACCTCGTCTAACGACGTTTCATACTCATAGAGCCTTCTCAAGTTCTTGATCTCATGCTGGGGTGTAACTTTGGTGATTTAACCTCTATCCCTCCTATGATATTGACAAATGAATCGTTAGATGATAGAATGAAAGCACGGCACGTTGTTCCCCAGACGGACGTCTGATATTCGATGATTTGGAGGAACTGTCATGGGCGACGACGTGGGACAAGATATACGTCAACGATTTTGAAAATATCCTTGGTCCCGTGCCGCCAGCAGTACAATGGTCGCTCAATCTTCTGATGCTTCGGCGACAGGAACCTAGCGTTCAAAAAGAGTACCTCGTCACGTACTTTCGTGTCATGTCAGTTGGGACACCATGGTCTATGATCCCAGACGTAGATATAGATATACCCAACTCCACACTCATCGGAACTATCGTTATCAGTGACCCTCTGGAACACCGTCACTTCGCAGTGGACTGCCTCGGAGATGAAATCCCACCAGTCAAGCTTTCAATCCAGTCATATGCGATGGGGGAGCTTCTGGAGCTTCCGAATGGACTCTGGAGGTTCATACGTCCACAGTCAGCGATCAATGAAAGTGAAAGCTTCCTTCATTCCATATTCCCTGAATCATTGGACTTTCTTGGCCTCGGATTCACATGCTCCATGGAATTAACATCGGACGCGAGGTCCCAACATCTCTGCAGTTGGTTCTCGCAAGGTCCACGAATATTGGCAAAGATATCCGAGACCTTAAATGCCGATCGTCACCCGGAGTTAGTAGTTTCTCAATGTACGTAGTATTGCGCTTACTCTGTTCACCTACTAATTGTTTCGCATTAAGTTAGCAAGAGGCGATTTCAAATCCGCGTACTGAGATCAGACTCAGAAGTTGACTCGGACTCTCCCCCGCCCGACATTCCATACATATTCATTGACCTTCCTTTTATGCGTCAGAATGGAAAGTCTCACTCCATCACTCTTCCCGACATATATCTATCTATGGACCCGCAAGGCGCCAGACCTGGTCCTGACTGCACGTGGAAAAACTTTTATAAGCTTGAGATAGTAGATATGGGTGACAGCGGACTATTTGTTAGCCGAGTTAACCTCAAGATGGGCTGTTTCCTTCAAGAGCGCTGTGGGTTTCGCACTACGAGTATCGACGCTGCGATCTTCTTAAACCAAAGGGAACTGACTTTCCAGATGATCAACGACGAAGGTGTGACTTAGCTACAATTCTGGTATTTATCTAATACCTCTCTCAGCGATCAGGAATGCACTGTCTAACGGTGTCGATATTTCTGTGTGTGACGATCAAGAAGACTTTCCGGTACGATGTAAGTATCATTCGTTCCAAGTCAGGTGTACGGCGTACAGACAGCCATATTGTATAGGGGAAGAACTGAAAGAATACTCCGCTTTGCTGAAGTGCTACGACGGGATTGAACTACTTCCGGAGGATCGTGATACTCCCGGTAATGAGATCGCTCAGATCCCCGAAGATGAATTAAACATGAAGTCTTACTCCGGGGCACATAATGCTGGTGAGTTGTTGAGTGGCCACATTATATTTACGACGCTCAGAATGTGATTCAGACTAGGAGCACAACAGAAATACTAGGTGAGTATTAAGGATACTCTTGCAAAATACAAGCCGCGACGCCACCACATAGGAGATGTAAGCGCATCTAGGAGTCCCGAAATCGTAAGAATTTCTCCGGGCATCTGTGTCGTCACCGGTATTGTTGTGCTTATGTTCGCGTCGACCCTTCTTCGCATGGTCGTGGTTGTCATATTTTTGTTTACTTTTCTTCACTTCGTAGCTATCTTTCCTGAGACCGATAGTTATCGCACCTCGTCACATTTTCTGACTGCTGCGAATTTATGATTCCTACAGAGATACGCGGCATCCTTTGCATACTCCCCGGCCAAATTTCTGTACAAAAAAAGGATAAAACAATAACAAGCGGTGGTAGCTACTATTCTTCGATTATCAATGAGACGGTTCTCCCAGACTATAGCTGTGTTGTCGCCAAGCCCACTCGGCATAGCGCTCAAAATACGTCATTCCACCTAGGGAAGCCTGAAAAATAACGCGATGAAGTATGGAAACATAAAGGACGATCGTGAAGACTTGCCACCCTATACCAACGTTGCGCCGAGTCGATGGATGGAAGTTCGCTTTGTGCCATACCAAGCTTGGTGTAGCAACGCTGGATCAAGGAAAGTCAAGCAGGTGAAGAATTCAAAGGAGAGATCATACGTGTGGCACGATTTTATGGATACGTCGACGGCGAAGTCCAGCCTTGCGAGCAATTACAGCCTCCTTCTCGTCTCTCAAATACTCTTCGAAAGCAGGAGACGTGTCGTGGAACATATTCAGATTGTTCATGATGCTCATCATCCTTCCGGGAGAAAGTTTTGGAGAAAATCCCTAGCGGTAAGTCAGAAGGTGAGTACGATTTGGATCCAAAGCGTACTGCATAGGGGCAAGCGGCCATCTTCTTCATCGCACGACTGCCAGCTGATTCTGAAGACAGAGCATTGCCGGATTCTTTCCATGTCGGCCAGTTCATAAAGAGGCCGACAATGGCCGCGTGAGGATTAGCTTTGTTCAGAAAAGGACTCCAGTCAGATAAGACGGACATCCCCAACGTAATTCTTGTCGACAATATTTGAGACTTCAATGCGGTCGAAGCTTTGCGGAAATGATGGGCCGCCTTTCAAAGTTCTCTGAAGCACTCGGGCGTCCTCATCAAAGGAATATATATGTATCTTGAATCGACGAAGTCGGTTGGAAAATTCGACGAGCTGGTTTTTGACGTAGAAGAATAGGCAACCTATCAAATCGTCTTCGGTTGTGCCATGAGCTTTTCCGGCCTTAAACATCTCGTCGAGACTAATAGTGGCAGTAAGTGCAAATACTTAGGTAATTTGGAATGCTTACTTCCATCCTTCGAAGGGATTAGCGCAATCGTTGAGCATGAGATGTCCATAAGTGAAGAGCCATTTGTTCGGGATAGCCATATGAGAGTTGGCGGCCCCAAAGGGTAAAACGAGCCCGAATGAACGCCACCTCTCAAATGCAACTCTATGAGAAGGTTTAATGGCCTCATAATATCTGTCGCGATAATCCATCGCTCCGGCGCATTCATTATGTTGTTCAAAGCGGTGTTGGCGGAAGCGGGATCCAAAGCTGAACAAAGCTGTTGGGAAAGAAAATCGACAGTGTGAGAGGAGAATACTGTGTGCATCGTGGTAGAAGATGTAAGCTGAGAGGGTGTCCCCTTAAGATTCTTAAAGGTAGCAGACTCGCAGAGATGTAGAAGAATGCGCGTCTGGTAAGACAGAGGCTGAAAAACAGAGTACCAGAGGTGAAGAGCATGTTCGGCTCCTTCCTCCTACGGCGAGAAGTTAATGACGAATCATTAGGCGGTACTATCATACTCACAACGTCTGCGATAACACCAAGAATGGAGAGAATTAGGAGGTTCCGGCAGACGATCATGGGATTTTTGTCATTGAGGACAATTTTGATGGACCCGGAGTAGTCTTCTGGTAACTCATTGATGGTCCTGACAACGTTTCGTAGATCTCCGGAAGCTACGGTTATCAATCAGACTGGGTCGCAGAAACGAACGGAACCGAGCACGCACCTATGAATGCTATCGATAGATCTCTGTTCCGTATATCTTCTAGCCCCTCGTTATGCTTGGCGCTAATGATATCGATAGCCTCGATGTTCCCCCACCTAATGACCTAGAGTCAGTATTTGGACAGCGCGGCGCACCAGGAAGTAACTCACAAAATCACGCCCATTCCAAATGGAGATTGCATCGAAAGTTGGCTTGGTGGCACGTCGTCATCGTCAATGAACGCTGGGCTCCTCTTCTCCTTGATCCATGCTGGCGACCATGACGTTGATTTTAATGGATTTTTACAATCTGCAACTATGTTAGTTCCTTCTTCGCCTATGTAAATTCTAGAACATACCTTGCTTGTGCGATTTCCAGTGGGTCGACTGGCACTCTTTCGAGCAATATCGAACGAGAAAACATCCGGAACAGGTCATAGTTCCATCTTTAGGGCAAAATTGGGACTTGGAGATGATTTGATTTGCGCAACCGAGACGGCTCAAGGGAGGCGGCATCTTGGTCCCGAGCGCCAAACGACTTTCATTCCGTAGCGCCTTTGCGACGTCGAATAAGTCATCTTGAAGTCCATGACGTGCGATGAGGCCTTCTAAGGCTTTCCGGTCGTTGTCATCTACGTTTTTGCCGCTCTTGGGGATACCAGGGCACCCGTAAAGCTGAATTAGAGATCCTTGAGAATCGCTTCCGAGCCTTTCCATGCATGACAACAACGCCGATTTCTTATCGTCTTTCGTGGAAAGCTTAGAGAACGACTTTTCGAGGTCGTCGATGAGGGTCTGCATGCTGGTCGTGGTAAGATGATGGAGATCGATACGAGTTTTTATGGCGACTAGTGGCACGTTGTCGAATTGGCTCCGCAGTGTGAAGCATGTCATCATCACCCTGAAAATAGACGCCCGATTCAATTCTTCGTCAAAGTAAGTGAACCTCATGTCACCGAGTGCTGCTGAAAACAGTAGACAGTATTCTCTGGGATAGGGTACGGTCGCGAGATTGAGCCTATCGAGAGCTTCTGATAGTCAATAAAGGGCTGGAGCTATGAGCTAAAGCGACATACGATGCAAATAATTCATATTTATTGATGACTATCATTGCTGCGAGGTGAGCCATCCAAAGTACGCATCGATCTGATGGATAGTTGTATGTGCGTTATGTCATCTGGTGTCGAATTAGAGTTGTCTTTGTTGGCTACTTTATTTCGAATGCTCGAAGGAAATCTTCTCACCCAAAGGCGAAGTATCAAGACAAGATTGCCAAAACTTGAGACTGAGTGCGACTTAGCTCGCATAGAGCAATCTACACAGCATTTCCTTGTTCGATGTCCTGAGGACAAGAGAGCAAAGCTAGGGTATCGTTACAAGGAAATGCACAGTGGCAGCAGAGTAAGTAACTCGTCGCTTGACGGAAAAAGTCCGGAGAAATCGGCGTCGGGCCCGGTGTGGGCTTCATGCATCACGTGAAGTCCCGACCTCCCGCGTGTCGCGACGGTTGTCTTGTCTGACTGTTCAAAGTTCAGCTCTGTCTTTACACCCCCTTCCGCTACAACACTAGTCTTTGAGTCGTACTCTTGTAATCCTGAATAAAGAGGCGAATGCGCAGAACCCTCTTCAATGCATGGTTATGGATAACCGCCAAGCAACTGCCAAGACTATACGAAGATGGCAATGTGATACTCAGACTGGCTCATGACTGGCTTTACGAAGCTAGGCTCCACGACACACATGCAATTCCAGATTCCAAAGTGAATAGGGCGAAATCACGGCACCGATTCAGATGAGCTTGGCACTGAGCTGATTGTGGTTTGGATGAAGAAAGTTATCCGAACTGTCCGGAAATTCATGTTCCGGACTATCCGGTCCGACGCGGCGCTTACTCTGGGCTTCTCGTGGCCTCTCTCGCCATCTTCTCGCCTTACTTCACGGTATATGCGTCCCTTTACGGCTTTTGACTTTGAGGTACACCATTTTTCTTCGTACCTTGTATGTAAAGCTCTGGTGATCCTCTGCTGAACGCTTCATACAGGATCTGCTTATCGGAGCCCACACTGACTGGTGAGGCAAAACCTGCAGGCGAGCACCGTCAATTTGCCCCCATGTCTGGTGCTAGCCACTGCGAACATCTGAATCCAAGCGAACGATGCGGTCTCTGCAGCTCTAAGACCGATTTTGATTGATCATCAAACTAGAGCCTCGCTCGCGGGGGATTCAGCCCGTGTCCAAATCCAAGCAGCAGAATGGAAAGGAGGGTTCAGATATATACCTGAGTGTCGTCTTTGTTGCACCTCTCTATGTCTTCGCATGCTAATTCGAGGGTTCATGTTGGACCTCTACGATACGAAGATGACTATTTATCACCATATCGTCGACTTGAACGTCAGATATCAGTGCTTTGGGGGTGTTGGAAAAAACGAGGTACCATCGTCCTCATCGTCTTTATTTTGCCACGTCTGCACTCTTCCCCCGTAATCTGGATTCCTTTGTTCCTGTTCCCTCAGGGCTAGACGTCGGACTCCATGTGATGACTCGAGCTTCGATGAACTCGCCATTTTATCCTTGAGGAACCAATTGCAGCAGACACCCTCCGAAATGGGGTGGTTCTTGGCATATAAAGCCTCTCAAAACGTAGCATTAGTGTGTCAGGGAATTTCCTCATCTTTATAGCGCGTACTTGGACTTAAAGGAACAACATGCGCGCTCTTGGTACCAGGTTTTTCTATACCATACTCCTCGTAGTATCCCTTGTCAAGGCTTCACCCTGGCCAGGCTACCTGAAATACTCTACCCATGGGCTCAAGATGATTGGGCGCGACTTGAAGGTCGACAGTTATCACCCCAAGACGACTTACAAGGTAACGTAGTGGGTTTATCCGTTCAGTTTACATTCTTATACTGTATTTCAGACTTACGGAGAAGGGAAAGAGGTTGCTTCCTTTGTTAATGGTGACCTGGAAAAGTCTACGATCTCCTTCATTTCCTCAGAACTTGGTGTCGACCCATCTACTATCGCCTATAACTCTGGCCATACGGCAGACAACGACATGAGCTACGCCTATGCGAAGCAATCATATGTAAGACTTCCTCTTTTCCCTCTTACGATGGACAACTATTAATCTCTTACAGGACGGGGTTCCCTTGGCTAATGCTGTTGCCAATGTCGCTTTCAGGAATGGCAAAGCAGTTGCTTTTGGGACCTCGTTCGTGGATACCTGTAAGCTAACACCGTTCTCTTCGTTCCTTCCTATTAACGTCATACGTAGCAACCATTGCGTCCTCCCAGCCATCTATCACGCTCGACTCAATTATTAGTAAAGTCGAGGATGCCTTCGACGCCACCTACAATGGCATAAACTCGCTCGAATATCTAGCCCAAGCTGATGGATCCGTCGCCCTCACTTATGTATTGCAAGTCCAGAACACCGACACCAATGCCGGCTATGAAGCATTTGTTGATGCCCATTCCGGAAATATCGTTGGGAGCACCGATTTCCTCGCTGAAGCTACGGTAAAGCTTCTACCGCCTCTTGCTTTCTGATGTATCTTTAAATCAGCTACAGTACACGGTTTTGCCTATCACTAAGCAATCGGTGTTGGAGGGCGAAGAAACTCTAGTCAATCCCGAAGACTTTCAATCTTCTCCCATCGGTTGGGTGCAGAATGGCGAGACTGCGTTTGTATCTTAATTTAATATCTCCCGAGTAAAATCACTTACGATTCGATAGAGGAAACAATGTCGTGGCCTACAAGGGCACTCCGAGCAGTACGAACTAAAGAATCATCCTCCGATACCTTTGATTACCCATATGATGTCTCGGTCGGACCAACAGATGGCCGATAATGTGGACGCAGCTCGTACCAACGCCTTCTACATCATCAACAAGGTCCCGACTTCACCTACAAGTATGGCTGGACTGAATCTGCATATAACTTTCAATTAGACAATTTTGGCAAAGGAGGAGCCGGAGGAGATCGCGTCCAGATGTCCGTACAAGACTCTTCAGGATATAATAATGCCAATTTTTCTGACTCTTCCAGAGTAAGGCCGTCTTTTATTGTACTGAAAAATGCTAAAGTATCTTGTTCAGCGGTCAGAACGGTACTTGCCGCATGTATGTCTTTACTATGACTACGCCCCGTCGCGACGGAGACTTGCAGAACGACATAATCGTCCATGAGTTTACGCATGGTCTTACTAATCGTATGACTGGCGGTGGAACGGCTCGATGTTTACAAACTTATGAATCTGCTGGGATGGGCGAAGGTACAGATTCTTAGTATGCACCAAGCGCCATTCTGATTTTGACTTTCATTCCTCTCAGGATGGTCTGATGCGATGGCAGAGTATGTTTCTAGCATATCCTTTCCTTTTATCACGAAGTTCATGCCGTATTTTAGTTGGACCGAACAAAAGGGCGGGAACATAACTGACTTTGTGACAGGAACTTGGGTCATGAACAATACTGCCGGTGTACGCCATTACCCATACTCCACAGATGCCGCTGTCAACCCTCTCCGTTACTCGTCACTTTCTTCACTCTACGAAGTTCACGGTTCGTCCTCTCTGTTGAAATTAAACTGTGTGCTGACGAAAGGCATGTCCAGATATTGGAGAAGTGTGGGCGAACATGCTTCACAACGTACACGCACTCCTTGTTGAAGCCAACGGATGGTCTCCGACTGCTATGTCTGATCCCTCTGGATCTGAAGGAAACATCGTTTATCTCCACCTCTTCATCGATGCACTTGCCCTGCAGCCTTGCAATCCAACCTGTAAGCAAGCCCTCACCGTCTCTTCTTCCGAGTTTGTTTGATTTAGTGAATCCAACAGTTGTCGACGCGCGCAACGCTTGGATCCAAGCAGACGTGAACCGCTACAATGGAGACCATGCTTGTACCCTCTGGATTGCATTCGCAAGCCGTGGCTTAGGAATCGATGCTGACCACTACATCGACGATGAGACTATTCCGTATGATTGTTGAACGAGACGGTCAAGAAAATCGAATGTACAGTTAAATAGCCTGCTGGAACTCTTTGTATGTAATATATGTGCTCTTTAACCTGTGGTATTGTGTACTTTCATCGTTATTTCTGAGATAAATGCATCACTAAAAATCTCCGTTGCCAAACCCGTACCCACGACAGGTTTCCCATGGTTCTACGGTGCTGACGGCGATCCTCGGAATCCTCCCTACAGCTTCGAGATCAAGTTCGAATCTCCTAGCCCATCCGTGCCATCCCTGTGATAGCTCTGAATTAAGCACACCGAACAATGGTCTCTCTATATTCAGGTGAAGCATCCTCAGGTTGTGGAATCGGGGCTGTGAAAACACCTGGGCAAGATGTCTGGATACCTGTTGAGGCGATACCCACTGGTTGCAAGAAAATGTCAGGTTCAATGATTCCAACGGTGATGGAGCATCTGAGGATGGAGCGAAGAGGTTCTTGAGAAAGCAAGTATCCCGAGTGCAGTCGATTATGGACAGCGCTTTCGATTTCGTAAAAAGGAAAGAAACTATTGAGGCATGAGCTAATGCACAGCAGTTTCGATGAACCGCGCACCTGGTATGTCTTCGAATTTATCCATTTTAATTGATAGATCAAGCAAAATTGGAATCCTTCGAAGGAAGACCTCAAGATCCCTCACAGAAGAATACGGGAGGGATACCTCTCGTAAAGAAATTGGGGAAATTGGGCAGTCGTCTCTAAGAAATGGCGCCAAGTCAGCAGCCGAATCAATATCCAACCGCTCCAGCTCAATCCTACGACCAACAATCCAATTCGACTGCGACTCACGAAACGTAATCATGCGAACCTTGACACTCTTGACCGTCAACGGCAGAGTCTCCAGCAACCGAAAATAGTCAGCCAAACATGGGAATGACAGGTTCGTCAATTCGAGGTTTGTAAGATAGGTTAACGCAGGCAGAATCGCCGTGTTGCCCACCGAACTTCCGTTAATTTTCACGCTATGAACACCTTTGCACCACGGAAAAATAGCGGTTGAGACATCCTCTTTCACCCATTCTAACCAGACCGTGCGCAAGCAAGAAATGGGAACGCGTTTTTCGAAGTCGGCAAGAAACTTGGTAGCAGGACCGAAGGATCCGTGCAAGGCTAAGTTGCGAAAGAAATAGGGAAAGCATGCGCTATGGAGGGTAGAGGATGCCAAGGAAAGTTGTTTGATAGTCGGGGTATCGAGGTGTGAAAGAATCTCTTCCAATAGCTCGAGAGGGAGGCCCTCCAGATTTGAAGGGGAATCCAGCTGCAAGGCGGAGAGATTAGAGGACATTTGTGGAGGGAAAGAAAGATTTACCTTGATATTCTATGCGCCTCGTTTATATAGATGTCTGCTCCTGAATGATGCATGATGTCTCAGATTCAAGCAAGGACCTGTTTTGGGTACTACAATAAGTCTTCATTGTACCGTAGATAAATAAAGGGGTCGGGACATGTCCGTTTTTGTTCTGAACAATGGCTGGCTGTCACTGCCTTGTTGTTGTTATGGGTAGTGCGGTGCCCGGTGCGTTCGAACTTGGTCCATCTGATCGGTAAGCGATAGTAACGATCAGAAGACTGAGTTTTTTGGGTCATTAAAAAGACTGTCGCAGATATCTAAGTGCGGTTTCTGTTAGTAGGATTACAATTCTTTGAAATCATAGAAGAGCGGCGTATCAAGGAAGAAGTACCACTGATCCAGAAAGAACCCCAATTAAGATTGGACCTGACCACAAGCCATTGGCTGCCTACCATCAGATTCCATTGTATGACCGGGAGGGCTCAGGAACAACTCAGGAAAACTTATTCAGGATGTCTTGACGCATCATTTCTGTTCGATCCAATGTAATTGAATATTTTCAGTTACATGTACGACGACCACTTCATCAGGTCTTCTATTGGAGTTAGGGAACTATGAATATATATGCCGTAATAAAGTTGATGAAAAGTCTATTAATCTCTTCCCTTCACGCCTGAATCTCATTCTGTTCTTCTTTTCTGCTCCAAGTGCTAAGTCCCCCGCACTTCTTCATGTGAACCATCAATGTCAACATAGTTTTCAACAATTTCGGGCAGTTTCCGCATTCAATATAACTCAATTTGAGATGCGAATCAAGGACGTGCGCTTTCACGTCCTCTAGCTTGAGATTCTTGTCGCACCTCCCGTGCGAATGGCACACAATTTGTTTACGACACCGGAGACTGTGTTGAACACCGGGGCTATGTGGATTTGACCAGCTGGGGCATAACGATTGATTACATTTCATGACGAAATGCTGGGCTTCGTAATGCGCTGGGAACTCGTCTAGCGATAGGGATGCTGAGCAGCCTATGATCGGGCAAGGATGAAGGGTGCCGAGAGGTGGGGGAATGCGTTGCATTCCATAGAAGGTCGTGGGGAAATCAAAAGTCGCAGTATAGCACGGCATGACATCTTTTGCGACCCTTTTTGGATCGAGGGGACAGTAACGGTGCGTACCGTCGGCACTGTGGTTGGGAATCGATCAGTGTTGGGATTTGCAACTTCAAGCTCATGCTAGAAAATTCCCGAAGCTTCGGCTTATTCATTTGTCACGATACTTAGATATATTTAGTACTTTTGGTAGAATATTCTAGATACTTTTCGTAGTATATAAGGAGCTCATTAGGAGCTCTAGTAGCTAACAATTCAGTATTATACCTACTGCAAGCCTCCCACTGCAATAATTCCAACAATCAGGGAATGTTATGTAGTGACAGATTGAAATGTACAACTTGTGCACTAAGGGAGGAGGCAAGGAGGAGGGATTTCCGCGGGTACATAGCTTAGGAATATATCAGAAGGCTAGGTATAAAGAAGAGTAGAACAACATGCTTGTCTTGGGATCGTTCAATATTTCCTTGCTGGCGTGGCTGACTAGGTGGTGCTCGGTAGGGACTGTCGCAGACAATGGGTGAAACTACAATTGATAATATAGGGAAATGTCTTACCTCCAGGTCGGAAACCCAGTCTTGCATTGAGGAGATTTTCCGCTTTCCTGTCTGATACAATAGTAAGAATTGAGCTATAGAACAAGGGATGGGGAATACTCTCTGGACTTTTCTCTGTCACCAACTGAAGAGCTCCAAGCAAGGGACGGTGTCACATCGATTGGTTGGTATTGGGGTGCGAGAGCACGGTAAGGATTATGAGCCGACTCTGCTGGTCCCAGATAAATCATCATACTGGGTGCAATGTATGATGGAAGGTATTGAATAGCGGGTGGCATATAGAGACTCTTGTAAGACTGTACTCCAGAAAAATATCTTGGTAGCAAGTTGTTCGAAGAGGATGGCGATACAGAGGCTGGAGGCATTGGATAGAATATGGTATGACGGTCTCGTAGATATTGCATCGAAACGTGTTCGTTATTCGTATTGCCAAGCTTGTCCGTGGATTCAAGAGATTCAATATCGGAATGATGTGTGTTTCTGTGAGGAATGAAATGCTCAACCTGAATGCACCGGATGAGTGGCATACCTCTGCAATGCACCGGATGATTCTGTGGCTTCACTAGGAAAGGAAAGACTGGAAGGTGTTGTATCAGTTTGATCTAGCAGAGAAATAAATGGAACGTACCTAGTGTCTTCAACAGCAAACCCCGGACCTTGATCTGGAGCACCATGTAAGTTGGATGATGCACAGCTTGTTCTACTTAAGGCCGAGTAAAGCAGGGAGCTCTCTTCAAAACTGCAAGGCATGAATAAACAAAATGAGAGGTGCGGAGTGAAAGAGCCCACCTCTGTGAGTCTCCGACCTGCTGCGGCTTGATTTCTGGTGGCTCGAAGCTAAAAGAAGTGTTACATTACAGAAACATAGCACTCAAAGAGGCATACCCAAACAGTTCTTCAGAATTTAGCCCGTCTTCTGGACTTAGCCCATCACGTGTCGCATCCATTCATGCAACTCTGCACGAGCTTGAAACATAACTCAAACAGAGAAGAAAATTAACCTACAATGGTGATCTACCACGGAGTTTCAGCATGTTGTAAGTAGCAGCCATCCTGCCACCAAGTCAGTTTGAACAGGCGAGTGGGTAGGCAAGGGGGCTACACACACGGGTACTGTGGGTGGTGGGCATGTGCAAATGGATTGTGATGTGCAAATCCTTCTTTGCAGCATGTTCCGGCTACTTGTTGGCTTCAGTTTTTTTTCTGATGACTAAACAAAACTGTATAATTATTGCTATTTCAAAAAATGATGAGAATCCAAAAAAAAAAATAAAAAGTTTTGGGCCCTGCAAAAAGACCTCCGAGTCTGCACTCAGGGGGCCATGACGATCAACGTCATAGGTTGTTTCGTCAACAGTTGTGGGTTGTCTCAGATGGTGCAGGCTGAGATCGGGCTGGCATCTGGTGTGTCAAAACTTTTTTTCTTTTTCGAGAATCTCATCATTTTTGAAAATAGCAATAAGAGTGCATGATAATTTTATTTGTGGGTTTAGAGGAAGCCATGCTGTATCGAAATTTGCACATCGTGATCCATTTGCACATGCCAACCACCCATAGTAGGGGGACAAAATAAGACGCGTCCATTTTCTTGAAGTCTAAGAGGTGAAGGTGAGAGGCTGAATTTCAAATAGCCTTTTATACAAGGGCATGACCGTGCAAAGTCAACGTGGGCTGTAGCCCTATTTGGGTCTCAATGCATCAGAAAAAGGTGCTATTTGACAACTTATCGCATGTGGATTTGCATGAGGTCGCAAATAAGGTGTTAGCCACCAACTTGAGTCGACTTAGATCAAGCTAGGATCACTACTCGCACTTCAGTAGATGATACTCTAGCAGGTCAAAGGCGATGGCAAGCTGATTGCGAATGAGATAGTCGTGAAGCGGGGAGTTCGATGTTGGGTAGATTAAACCTTAGCCAAAGCTGGGGTTTAGACCAGCTGAGGCTCTACTTAAATACACGTGGATAAACTAATAATAGTACTGTGGGAACGTGTCCGTTGTGATCGCATATGAGTAATCGAGCTGAGTCAAGCGGAGAAAAAAGGAAAAAATGAATAAACCATAACATTACCCCCTCCTTAAGACTCATTCGTCCCGAATGAGTCCTCAGACTCCCAGTCGTCATCATTGGAGGAGGAGTGTCGGGACTCCGAGTAAAAGGAGGATACGTCATCGTCTTTATCCTCCTCGTCTCCATTCCAATTTTCATGAATTCGTTGGAGGTTTTGGAGGTTTACCTCTTCCTCTGTATCATTTTCTATTACCGGTTCACCATCGGCTTCATCTGTGGTGACAATGGGCCACTTGTTCCGTAAGAAGTCAGGTTCAAGCTCAGGATTGAATGCTGGGTGCCAATTTTGAGCTGCCAGGTCAATTGATTGGCGAGTCGGGGAAGAGGGATAAGAGTCTTGTTGGGTGTCCGAATGCCTTACGTTAGAGCATTGGGAAGAGTGAACGGTTTCGATGTCCATGACACAGGGGGTATCAGGTTCGTGGTACGTCGGTGTGTCGTTTGCCAGTATCTTGTTATCGATCCCGATCGCCCTCCCATGGTTGTCTATTTCCCATTGAATTCTCTGGAGGCATGCTTCATATTCATTTACCAACTCCTCTGCATTGGCCATGTTTGCTCGTTTTACCCAAGAGTTTTCCTCGTTGGGATAACCTTTCCACTTCACCAGGTACTCTGTTATGGTATGGCAGGTACGTCCACGACCAACGACTTTGTCTCGCTGCTCCACGATTTCTTCAATCTCATACTCTTCTTCATCAATCAGTTCCAGGGGTGGTCTTTCAGGTTGTGGTTGATTAGGGAATTCAGATTCCTGATACGGCGTCAGGAGAGATTCGTTGAATTGGTTATGAATCTTCCACGCGACTGGGAGTTTGAGTTTGTAGGCTGAGGCCCCCTTTTTGGATAGGATGGTGAAAGGCCCTACTCGTCGATCCCCAAGTTTCTTGGTGGGTCGAGGTAGGTTTAGGTTTGTAGAATCTAGCCACACCTTATCGCCAACGTGATATTCCACCGCCTCCCCTCTATGTTTGTCGTAGGCTCTTTTCATGGACTCGGCTGCTCGTTCCAATGACTCTTTTGCTTTCTGCTGCACTTCTTGAATACCCTGAACCAGTTTCAAAGCAGCCGGGACGACTTCAGGGCGCTGGGCGGCTTTGAGGACTTGTCCATCTTTCCCAAAGACCACTTTATAGGGGGAGAAGCCTGTAGCCGAATGTGTTCGATTGTTATGGGTGAAGGCAGCCAAAGGCAGCCAATCACTCCAGTCATCTTGCTGATAGTTTACGAACATTGTGAGGTACTTTTCGATCTCCTGATTGACTCGTTCCGTCTGTCCGTCCATCTGAGGATGATAGGTCGTGGATGGGTTCCCAGCAACTTGGAGGAGGGCATAGAATTCTTTCATGAACTTGGATACAAAAATCGCCCCCCTGTCTGAAATGACCTTCTCCAGCATTACTCTGTACAGCACGTAAACATAATCCCTCAGTATTTTAGCAAAGCCAAGGGAGGTAAGTGCCTCAGTGCATGCAATCGGGATTATCGTTTTGGAAAACTTGTCAACAATGACAAGGATGGAGTCGAACCCTTTGGACGAGGGGAGTTTAGTGATCATGTCAACCGAGATGTGCATCCATGGTCTTGTCGGCACCTTGTTTGGGTGAAGAGGCGCCTTCTTAGGGCGGCGGTCTGCTTTGGTACGTTGACAGACCTCGCATCCTTTGACATATGCTTCTACCTCTTGACGCATCCGGGGCCACCAGTAGTCTCGCAGGACGAGCTCCTTGGTCTTCTCGATACCAGGGTGTCCTGCCGTCGCATGGTCATGCCACAAGGCTATGATTTCTCCTCGTAGTCGCCGGTCTGTGGGGACATAGATGTGCCCATCATACCAGAGTAACTCCTGCTCCCGAGTAACCCCCTTTTCATGATTGAGGGAGTCTGAAATGCCTCGATCCCACTTGCATATGTCGTGAGTGGCCAGTTTAATTTTTTCGTGGAGCTCCTCTTGACTGGGCATTACTAATGCTCAGAAATGCTCTGCCTTCAGGATTACTACGTCTCGGTTGTCTTCCTTCCCCTGATCGTGGTCTGCTCGTTGGGATAGTAGGTCTGCTTTGCGGTTCTGGGCCCCAGGCTTATGATGCAGCGTGAACTGGTATTCCGCCAGTTCTATCACCCACTGAGCCTGCCGCCGGTTGAGTTTTTGGGGCTTACGGAAGTATTGAAGATTGGAATGGTCTGTCCAAATCTCAAAATCTTCCCGGGCGCCCATGAGGTATTGTCACCACTCTTCCAGGGCAATCATAATGGCAAGGAGTTCCTTATCGTAGATTTCATAGTTGCGCTCGGTAACGGACAGGGCTTTGGAGAGAAAGGCTACTGGTCGCCACTTCTCATTTTGCCATTGAGACAGTATGGCCCTGATCACCCCCTCGCTGGAGTCTGCCTCCACTCTAAACTTCCTGTCATCCAAGGGTATAGCTAGCACCACATCCTCACAGAACATCTCCTTCAGCTTTTCGAACACCTTTTGTTGTGGTTCCCCCCATCTCCACTCGGCCTTCCCAGTTAACGAAGTAAGAGGCTTTATGTGTTTGCTATAGTCCCGTATAAAGCGTCGATAAAAATTGCAAAAGCCTAAGAACGATTGTAGTTCCTGCTTTTTGTGGGGCATAGGCCAGTCTAGTAGGCCAGCAATTTTTACTGGGTCCATGCGAATCTTCCCTTCGCTGATGATCACCCCTAGATATTTGGTCTCTTCTACCTCGAATTTGCACTTCTCGGCTTTTAGGAACAACTTGTTGTCTTGTAGGATCTTTAGTACCTTCCGTACGATGCGCCTGTGGTCCTCTTTCGTCTTGGAGGCTATGAGAATGTCGTCCAAATAGACAGACACCTCTCCAGCAGCGATAAGGTCTTTGAAGATGTCGTTCATCATCCACTGAAAAGTGGCAGGGAATTGGTAAGCCCGAAGAACATTACCAAGGGTTCGTAAAGACTGCGGTTAGTTCGGAACGCTGCTTTCCATTCATCACCTTGTTTAATTTGGACGTTATTATATCCCCAGCATACGTCCAACTTGGTGAAATACTTCGCCTTCTTCAGCCGGTCCATCAATTCCCTGATGAGTGGTAACGGATATCGGTTCTTGATGGTCATCTCATTTAGTTTTCGATAGTCCTGTACCGGGCGGAGCTTCCTGTCTTTCTTTTTGACAAAGAAGAAGGGGGATGCCATGGGGGACTTCAAGGCCTGGATACGGCCAGTTGAGAGATTTTCGTCGAGGAATTTATCCAACTCCTCCTGTTCTGTGGGGTTGAGAGGGTAGACCTTGCAGTCTAGATTGGCGTTAGCATTGGGGATTAGCTCAATGGTGTGATCCCAGGGTTTCCGCAGGGGTAGTTCGTCGAAATTTTCTTTGTCAAAGATGTCCTGGAACTCTCGATACTCTTCCGGCACTATTTCCTTGAAGGATTTAGTCTTCTTCTGGGCATTAGCCTGGGCAGCCAATTTGTTTGCTTTGGTGCCCATGGCTCGCACATGGAAGGCTTCTTCAAAGTCTATTACCAGAATGGTATCCCCTTCCTCATACTCGTCCCAGCGAGAAGAGGGATCCGTATCCGGCAGGGAGAAGGGGATCTTACGACAGGCACACCAAGCCAGGGTGACGGCTCCCATGTCCCAGTCGATCAGCGGGTTATGCCTTTGTAACCAATCATGCCCTAGGAAGAGAGGGGTGGTGCCTAAGTCCACCATGGCTAATTCGATTCTTTCCACATGGTCCCCAATCCGTAGCCGTACCTCAGCATACTCGGTGATGTCACCTCCCTTGTTCCTGGTGCCATCAGCATTATAAACTGGGACTGATCAGGCCACCTTCCGGAGATTGATGCCACGTTCCTGAACCCAGTGGCGGTCAATGGAACTCCTGGTGGCTCCGCTATCCACCAGCGCCTTGAGGTTAAAGGTGTCTTGCGTGTCCAACATTTCGAGCTGCACGTTAATGGATACATTGTGCCCCTTCCTTCCACATATGTACATGGGAGGTTTCTTTAAGTCCTCCATCCACTCCCACTTGTCCCTGGCCTCTCTAGCCGTTTCCGGCTGCTCCTTGAGCACATCCCACAACTCAATTGTCACTTCCCCTGCCCTACGAGGGTGTACCCACTGCTTTAGAGCTGAAAAGGCCGCCGCTTCGTTTCCGGCGAGGCATAATGCTCGTCGAGTCCAGTGTGTTCCGAAGGGTTCATAGTACATGTCAATAATGGCCCTCTTAGCCTCTGGCACTATTTCAGGTTTGGGGGTCACCGAAGACTTCCCCTTGGGCATTGTAACCGGTATATCGGACCGGAGATGGGCTTCCTCGTCTTCTACTTCCTCCAACGAAACCGAAGAGGTCTTGCCTCGAGGTGGCAGTTGGTCACCGGGCCGAAAAGGGCCCCTCAGCGGCACTTGGTCACCTTCCGTCGAGTTGGTGGAGGAGGGCTTGCTGCCCTGTGTTTGGCCCTGGCCACGGGCACTTGTGTGTGGCGTTGTAACCTCCACTTTAGTTCCGTGCTTACTGCTCTTCCTAGCCCCGGCGGTACTTCGGGTAACCCTTCGTGGGGGCACACATATTGGCTCGCCTGAGGGGTCCTCACTGTTTGTCGACAAGACGACTACTGGGTGAGGGTGGTTCCACGGGTTCATGGCCTCAGCTGCTTTTCCAATGCTCCCGGCTGGAACAGACCCCTGTGGGTGTTACGGTTCGGTTATTCTTTTCTTTTCTTTTCCTTTTTCCTTTTCTTTTTCTTTCCTTACGTATTCACGCTTACGCTATGCTGCGATTTCGATCGGACGCTGCTGCGGCACTATCTTTAGCCTACGCAACGTGTATTTAAGTAGAGCCTCAGCTGGTCTAAACCCCAGCTTCGGCTAAGGTTTATTCTACCTAACATCGAACTCCGTTCTTCGTGATTATCTGTTCCATCGACTTGCGTTGCCTTTGATCTGTTGGATCGTCGTCTACCGAAGTGCGAGTAGCGACCCTAACACATCTAAGTCGATTAGAGTTAGTGGCTTACATTTAGCCGAAGCTCGTTCTACGTTGCTCAGCGTCACTTCCGAGAAAGAGCGCTGCCCAACCATCTTTCGAAAAATTACCCCGCTTGACCAGAGAGGTCATCGCCTACGTTCGTGTGGACAACCCGGTGCTTGTCAACGTACAGCGAGTGGACCGACGGAAAAGCACTCACTGTCATCATTCATCCAATACACTACCTCGTTGCACTAGCCTTGTGGCTAATACCCCCTCGGCTACTCCTTCTGCTGTTAGTAACTTGGTTGATTGCTGAATTCATTTTCTACGACGACCTACTCCTCGCAGTCTTCTTGACTGTATACTTAACCTTCCTCCTAATCGGACTCGGAATATCGGCAGTGTTGCTAGCAAGTCTGCTAGTCGCCCTGTTCACACTATATCCCCGTCTCATTTAGGAACCACGTATCCCAACACGAAACCCTTCGTACTCGCCCTCCAGCTTGCATCACTATTAACAATCATCTTGTTGATAGTAACAAGCTTCCCTGATTCAAACGAGTGTGAGATCCTGTTAATGAACGGCTCCAATTACGAGACCGACCTTAGCTTGATCATCGCCCTCCTCATCGTTCTCACCATTCTTGCGGTATACCAGCTTGCATGGTCAATCGTCGACCTGCGCAAAGGATAGATCCCTATACGGATGCCCTGGTCCGACGCCATTCCTGCAATCTTCGTAACTTTTATCGCCTTTTTCTTGTCCATTTCTTTGTATTACACACTCCGCTGTTGCCGACAGCAGAGAAGGGTACGACCTCAACTACCCTTCCACTACGTGCCCAGCGTACCCGCATATCCCCCGCAGGTGATAGATATCCCCGCGGCTTCGCAACAAACCCTACCAGTCCCAGAAACTCCTCGGCTAGAGTTGCACTCTCTCTATGGAGAGTCCCTCTACGGATCGTCGCGACCCAGCTCGCGATCCTCAGAGTCGAGCACCGACTCCTACAGAAGCGCCACCGACGAGTCAACCGACTCCGTCGACATCACCGATACCCGGGGCGTACTCCTCGACAGAGGAGACTCGCCCCTACCAGGTCTCTTCGACCAGCCTACAGTCGAAAACGAGTCAAGCCCCGACAGAGGCCGAGGACAAGGCACCAGGCATCTGGTCGCGGGCGAAGAAAGCCCTGACACCGAGTTCGAAGGGGACGAGCTCACCGAGTGGGAAAGAACCCGCCTCGACGACCTCCTCGACGACATCTACCCGAACACGGAGGAGGATGCAACCTATACCGGAGACAACTGGTCCGGAAGGTCGTCCACCAAGTGGGTTGAAGCCCAGTGGGGAGACTCCGACCTCGGAGCAGAGCGCCGAAGGTTTATACAGAGGCAAAAGGACGACTACGACGCCGATTCCGGAGAGCTTGGCCTCGGAGCCTCCGCAGCTTCCACCAGTACAGCTCGCTCACAGTCTCTTCCAAGGGCCTGGCCAACCAATAGAGGCCCCCCAGTCGGCTGGCATCCCAGCACCAGCTGGGTCTATGCCGACAACGGGGAAGAGACTCCTGTGGCCGGAATCGCGACCAGAAGAGAGCCCGACCCGATCCCTGAAAGGTCCGAGACACCAACGCTCCTTGCCCCCGTCCCCTCGATCGAGCCGACGAGTGGGGAGCTTTGGAGCGAGTTCCCAGATCTCGACCCCGAGGAACTTGGGACAATTACCGCCGCCGAGCGACTCGCCGGAGTCTCCAACTGGGAACCGTCCGTCCCGTCGCGAGCCTTCGCCGATCCCGTCCCCCTCGCCCAGCGCCCATGGCCACTCCTTTATCACACGTACGTCGAGTCCCTCCGACTCAGTCGAGCTGCCAGGGAGTCCTCAGAGGTCCAGGCCAGAATGGAGCGAGGCCGAGCGCACGATGCACGCATCCGACGTGCCGAGGAAGACGCCCTCTATGGACCCAACGGCTTTTGGGACCTACCCGTTGAGCCCGACGCCACTCCAGCCGAAATCGAAAATCGAGTACGAGCCGCTGCCGTTCGCTACTCCGGATACGCCCGGAGGGCCGGAGCCGATCTCGAGGCCCGAGCTCGAGCATGGAGAGTCTACCAGGAGGAGATCTCCAACGAAGACTCCGACATCGGGAGGTGGAGGCGAAACAAGGAAATTGACCGAATCGCCAGAGAGAGGAAGGAAGCAGAGGATGCCAAGTCGACCCCCAAACCAGGCCCTGGAGCCGACGGTAATGGCGGCGGTGAAGCAGGTCCTTCTTCAGGGGCCAGTGCCTAGGCCGGGCATTTTCGAACTATTACCCTGGCATGGGCTATACGAAATAATGATGGAAGACATGGAAAGAGACCCCCAGTGGCTCTTCTCCGAGGCGGGCGAAGATTACCGCCACGCGAAACAAATGGGGGATGTATACCTAATGAGGAACATCCTCGAAGTAGAAACCTGGCACCGGGCGGCTATCGTCTGGAACCTGGTCAACCCCACTGCGCCGCAACGGGGGTGTGAACCGTACCGGAGGCCTCAACCAATGCCTCCACCCACGGACCACTCGAACTTCTTCCCCGAAGGCTTCTTTGGAGGAGCGGGAGAAGACGACGACGACATGGACGATCCAGGCGCTGGGCCGTCCCGCACCGACAAGGGGAAGGGGTCCACGGTACCCCCGTTTCCGCCAAACCCGCCACGTTACCCGGACCCTGCGGGATACCCTCCTCCGGGAGAAAACCGCAATCTACGATCAGTATCGCGACCACCTAAACCTCCGGTACCACCGCACGTACCGTCTCCCCCCGATCCGATTCCTCCCTGGCAGCTCGCGCCGGGAGCCGTTAATAACCCGTGGAATGATGTCAAACCCAAGCTGGTGACCCAGCCGGAGTATTTCACCGGGGTTTCCTCGGACATCACGCGCTTCTTACACCACTGCGAAGTCTACTTCGCGGTGTTCCCCATGTATTACTCCATGAACGACCAGGGGCACAACCCCTATCGCATCACGTTCGCTCAAGGGTACCTACGAGGGGACGCGCAACAATGGTGGGTCGACCAGTACTATCGATACCGGGACCCGCAGGGTCATTGGAGATTCCCCCACCTGGACGGAATTCTCCGAGGATCTCAGGCGCGAATTCCGTGAAGTAGCGGAGTTGACGATATGGAAGTCGGAATGGAAAAAGATCCGACAGTCGGACTTCAAGTCCGCAGTCGAGTTCTTTGCCAAATTCGAACGGCTGGCCCATAAGTGCGAGGAATTCGGAGACGAGAAGCAGATGTTCGAAGCGGTCGAAGCGGCGATAAGGCCAACGGTGCGGAATACGGTTATGCATGGGGACAACGAGCGCCCCACAACCTACGCACAATGGAAGGCGCGAGTCTTAAGGATCGACGCCAACTACCGGTATGGAGTAGCCCAAGGACTGGGCAGTAAGTCCTCCTCGAACCAAGGCGGTTCGGGTCGAGGCAATCAATCGAAGGGAAGCGGGTCGGGTGCCGGAAGCGATAAGAAGGACGCCACTGGAACCACCTATGGAGGTGCCGGGCAACCGATGGAAATCGACAAACTGCGGTCCGACAAGCGGTGTTTCAAATGTGGGAACACTGGGTGGACCCCGAAGCATAAATGCCCTGACGATAAGTCCAAGTGGCTCCCCGTCAAACTCCCACCACGCAAAAAACCCAACGTCGCCCGCCTCCGCCAGCTCCTTGAAGAAGCCGTGAAAGAAGAGAACGGGAAGGAGACAAAGATTGAGGAGGTCAAGGACGATAAGTCGTCAAAAGACCAGCCGACGTCGAAATAAGCGATTCGACGGCGTCGGCAAAGGACTTAGTTTCATTTGGTGCGCACTCCTGTACTACCAGTCGGACTTATGCTACGTATGTAGGTACTCCGTTTGAACAATATCAGAACACTTTCGCCGCGTTACCAGTAGAAGGAACTAAGGAATCGGAATCGCCAAAGCAAGACGGCGTAGAAGGGGATTTCCGCCGCTTAGCGCGGTCTGCGCCTAGCATAGAACCCCGAGGGGCTGTCCCACCTCTGGAACCCCCGCTTGACCGCAAAGAGGCCGCTGCCGCAGGTCAAGTACAGGCCGAGGTCAGACGTGACTGCGGTCGCCCGGGCAGGGAGAAACGGCCGACGACTCCGACATTCGGGACAACAAACGTGCCCAATGTTAGCGGCGGGAATGCAGCTGAGGCCGGGAACCCAGGAGACCACCTTCCCTCAGTAGCCATCTCGTTGGCAAACGGTGAAGACCTCTCGGGGGAGCCAATACGTGTGCGCCTACCAAGGGTTTCCGCGAGTACCGCCCCGGTTAGGAATGAGGATAAGCAGGAAACGACCGTAGAGGTTACAACGCCGAGCACAAGCGCCCGAGGCCAGGGCCGAAGAAAGGGCAGAGTGCCCTCCTCTACCAACTCGTCGGAAGGTGACCAAATGCCACCGAGGGGCCTTCCCGACCGGCCCGGCGACCAACTGCCGCGCACGAGTACAAGACCCCAGGTATCCGTGGAAGAAGTAGAAGACGAAGAAGCCCACCTACGATCCGACATACCCGTCGTAACCAGGAGGCCGTCGTCTCCCGCCATGCCCCTCGCTGCGAAAGTCGACGACCAGAAGAAGTTTGCGGCGATGTACTACGAGCCCCATGGCATCCTGTGGACCCGTCGGGCCTTACGAATCGCTCAAGGAGAGGCGGCAACTCGCGCCGTTCTCAACGGATGGATACACCCACGACGACGAGAGGAGGTGACCGACCAGTTATGTCACCAACTAGAGGAGCAAGCCGAGACGGCTGCGCAAGCCAGAGAGCGGTGGCAGTGGATGGAAGATCTGCAGAAACCGCCCATGTATATACGGGGAAGAAAGGGACGGAACGTTTCAATAAAAGTGCAGTTAGAAACGCTCGATACCCGGGAGACCCATGCAGTATCCGCCCTAGTTGATAGCGGGGCGACGGGAAGTTCCATCGACCGCGCCTGGGCCCAGGCCCATGAGCTCAATTTGAAGAAAGCGGCCCGACCCGTCCCGGTTTACAATGCCGACGGCACCCGCAATAAGGGAGGAGATATCACCGAGTATGCCGAAGTACGGCTACGCATAGGGGACCACGTGGAAAGGATCGAATTAGCCGTAGTCGACCTAGGATCCACCCCCCTGTTCCTGGGGCACGACTGGCTGCAGCGTCATAACCCCCTGATCGATTGGGACACCGGAGCGGTGACCCTAGCTCGATGCACGTGCAGGAAAATTCCCTTTTCCCTCCCCGACACCGATCCCTCAACACGATGGGACGAGTACGAAGAAGGGGACACCATCCTGGTGATTGACTTCGAAGAAGCCTTCCACGTGCGAGCTATGGGAACCCGGGCCAATGAACTAGCGGCCCAAGCCAATGCCAAGAAAACTACCAAATCGTTCGAAGAAATAGTCCCGGAAGAATACCGAGAATTCAAGGACATTTTCGACAAAGAGAACTTCGATGAGTTACCACCCCGTAAACCCTGGGACCACGCCATTGAACTGATTCCCAACGCCAACGCCAATTTAGACTGTAAAGTCTACCCTCTTAACCACGCTGAGCAGGAAGAGCTAGACCGGTTTTTGGACGAAAACCTGTCCACGGGTCGAATCCAACCCTCCAAGTCTCCCATGGCTTCACCGTTCTTTTTCGTTAAGAAAAAGGACGGCAAGCTACGTCCCGTCCAGGACTACCGAAAGCTAAACGAGATGACCATCAAGAATCGGTATCCGTTACCCCTTATCGGAGAATTAATGGACCGGCTGAAGAAGGCTAAGTACTTCACCAAGTTGGACGTGCGCTGGGGATATAACAACGTGAGGATCAAACAGGGGGATGAATGGAAGGCCGCTTTCCGAACCAACCGCGGACTCTATGAACCCCTGGTAATGTTCTTCGGACTGACCAACTCCCCCGCCACGTTCCAATGGATGATGAATGACATCTTCAAGGATCTCATTGCGGCCGGAGAGGTATCGGTTTATTTGGACGACATCCTCATCGCCTCGAAGACCAAGGCGGAACATCGACGAATCGTGCGCCGGGTACTGCAGATTCTCCGCGAAAACAAGTTATTCCTTAAAGCAGAGAAGTGCGAATTCGAGGTGGAGGAAACTGAGTACTTAGGGGTGATCATCAGCGAAGGGAAAATCCGTATGGATCCCGTCAAAATTGCGGGCCTCTTAGACTGGCCGGTTCCACGAAGAAAGCAGGAGCTGCAATCCTTCCTTGGATTCTGCAACTTCTACCGACGATTCATTCGTGACTACAGCAAGCATGTCCGACCTTTAACCATGCTTACGGGAAAACAGGAGTGGAAGTGGGAAAAGACTCAACAGGAAGCGTTCGAAAAGCTCAAAGAGCTGTTCCGCGAGGACGTAGTCCTAGCCATCCCCCTTGATGAAGGAAAATTCCGGGTGGAGGCAGACTCGAGCGAAGGAGCCATAGGAGCGGTACTTTCTCAATGGCAGGACGAAAAGTGGAGACCGGTAGCCTTCCTCTCCAAGGCCCTCTCAGTCACCGAGCGTAATTATGAGATTTACGACAAGGAATTGTTGGCCATAATGATCGCCCTCGAAGAATGGCGCCAGTACCTTATGGGGGCGAGAGAAGACTTCGAGATTTGGACCGATCATTCCAACCTCCAGTACTTCCGTAAACCACAGAAACTCAACCGACGACAAGCTCGGTGGGTTACTGAGTTAGCGGAGTACCAGTTTAATCTACACCATAAACCGGGGGCTCAAAACCGCAAAGCCGACCTCCTATCCCGAAGGGCGGATCACGACCAAGGAAAGGAGGATAACCGAGACGTAGTGGTCCTGAAAGCTGAACATTTCAGGGCGTTGATAATGCCCACCGCCGAGGAACTTCACGAGAAAATCAAGACCGCCACTCACGACGTTCGACATTGGGACAGAGGGATCTCAGACTCCCTCAACCACGAAAAGGGAGTATCTAGAGAGCAGGGGATGTTGTGGTATGACGGACGGATCTACGTCCCCGTAAACCATGAACTCCGAGGGCAGATCATTGCCCTCAAGCATGATCACGTCACCGCCGGCCATCCAGGCATCGAAAAGACCAAAGAGTTGGTACTCCGCGACTACTGGTGGCCCCGAATGCGTCGAGACGTGGAAGCCTATGTAAAGGGATGCGATATCTGTCAACGAACCAAAGCAGATCGTCGCCCGAAACGGGCCCCTTTGCATCCCAATGAGATACCTGTACGCCCGTGGACCCATATTTCGGTCGATATGATCACCAAACTGCCGAATTCCAACGGATATGACTCCATTCTCGTCATTGTCGACCGCTTCTCTAAAGCTATCATCCCTATTGCCTGCACTGAAGAGCTGACTTCCCTCGGATTTGCAAAAATCCTGAGGGACTACGTATATGTGCCCTACGGCGTAATGCCTGAGAAAGTAATCTCCGACCGAGGCTCGGTCTTCGTATCTAAATTCATGAAGGAATTTTACCGACTGCTTCACGTCGAGGGGAATCCATCCACCGCATATCACCCACAGACAGATGGCCAAACCGAGCGGGTTAACCAGGAGATCGAAAAATACCTCAAAATGTTCGTCAACGACAGACAAGACGATTGGAGCGAATGGCTGCCTTTAGCAGCCTTCACTCACAACAACCGTCAGCACTCAGCGACGGGATATTCCCCCTATCGGGTGATCTTCGGAAGAGACGGAGAAGTTATCAAGAACCCTTCACGAACAACGACCGTCCCAGCAGCAGGGAAGCTAGTGGAAGAAATAGAGAAAGCCCAAGGCGAGGCCAAGAAGTCGTTAGAGAAGGCGGCAGAATCCATGAAGAAGGCCTACGACAAACGAAAGAACGTCGCAGTGGAGTACCGAGTAGGAGATAAGGTATGGCTCGATTCGACCAACCTGCATCTCCCACGTCCGACCCAGAAGCTTGGGGACCGTCGTGTTGGCCCCTTCGCAATTACGGCCAAAAAGGGGGCCTCGGCGTATGAATTGAAATTGCCGATAAAATGGAAAATCCACAATCGCTTTAACGAGTCACTCTTGACACCGTATACCGCCCCAACGTTCCCTAATCAACCACGTCCCGAAAGGCCACCTCCAGAGTTGATTAATGAAGAAGAAGAATACGAAATCGAGGAAATAGTGGAGCAACGGGACAAGGTTGTAAACCGAGGACGAACCCGTCGCACCATAACAGAATACCTCGTAAAATGGAGAGGATACCCACGGGAGGAAAACTCCTGGGTCAAACGTTCAGATATGGCCAATGCGGAGGAGCTAGTAAACGAATACGAAGCGCGTCTCCAACGAATTCACTGGGAGGTCAACAAATACGGGAAAACCGTCGGGAAAGACGACAACATACCCCCAGACGCTCGTACACCGTATCACGACCCGGATACCCCATGCGTCACCGACATAATCACCGTACCCTCCTCCCAATGTTCGGCGATAGCCCATTCTGAGGAAATCGACGGAATAGTCGCTGACCCACTGACTCCCTCCGAGGCAGAAGAATATTGGACACAAACATTCAAGCCAGAACGGGAGGCGGCCTTCTTCGAAGGTAAATGGCCCACAGTCACGGCGGAAGAAGCGGACGGGGTACCCATAGTGGAAGAAACTCAAAACGAGGAAGACGCCCAGCTCGACCTTGACAATTTACAAAAGGTCTACGAGAACTGGGACTTCGACTCAGAAGATGATGACAACGATGATGACGATACGTGGTCCTTCTACAGTCAATCAGCGCAAAGTGGGGAGGAAAGTCAGGAGTCGAACGACTCATTCCAATCGAGCGCGGCGTAGGAAGTAGCCGCTCTCTACGGTGTAGAAGGGGATTTCCACCGCTCAATCACGAGCACTGAACCCTTAGGGATCGCGGATCCCGACAGACAATTGAGGCTTAACCGGCGCAAGGTGGCTCAGGATGTTTTGGGACCTGAGTCCAGGGGGAGAGAGGGTCTGAGGCCGAACCCACCGATGTGACTCTTCATGGGGTAGCGGAGGTCCAATCAATCCTGTTTTAAAGCAGAAGGGAGCCCCTCAATTCGCTTGTGGGGAAGGAAGGAGATATATTCTCATTCGGGACGAATGAGTCTTAAGGAGGGGGTAATGTTACGGTTCGGTTATTCTTTTCTTTTCTTTTCCTTTTTCCTTTTCTTTTTCTTTCCTTACGTATTCACGCTTACGCTATGCTGCGATTTCGATCGGACGCTGCTGCGGCACTATCTTTAGCCTACGCAACGTGTATTTAAGTAGAGCCTCAGCTGGTCTAAACCCCAGCTTCGGCTAAGGTTTATTCTACCTAACATCGAACTCCGTTCTTCGTGATTATCTGTTCCATCGACTTGCGTTGCCTTTGATCTGTTGGATCGTCGTCTACCGAAGTGCGAGTAGCGACCCTAACACATCTAAGTCGATTAGAGTTAGTGGCTTACAGTGGGGCAGGCCCAGTCAGTTGGGTGGTCGGCCTTTCTCCCTCTCCGGGGTGACCTCCTCCACGTCTGGATTTGGTCGTACTGTGACATAGGGGGCTCTGTCCTTGAGGGACTTTCCCTGTGCTGTCGAGCGGGGGTTCCTGAGCTCGGACGGCCCCTCGGGGTTCGTTGCTGGATGCAGGCTGCGTGAAGCGGCGGAAATCCCCTCCTATGCTGTTGTCGTTTGGCAATTCTTCTTTTTCAGTTCCTTCAATGGGTAACGCAGCGAAAAAATTGGTATATTGTTCATACGGGATACCTACATACGTAGTATAAGTCCAACTAGAATTACATGAGTGTGTACCAGAAGAAACTGAGTCCTTTGCTGATGCCGTCGAATTGCTTACTTCGACGCCGGCTCGTCTTTTGATGACTTCTCCTCCTTGACCTCCTCAACCTTCGTGTCCTTTCCTAACTCTTCCTTTTCCGCTTCTGTGAGTAGCTGTCATAGACGTTGGGTGGGGATCTTCTTGCATGGTGGGAGTTTAACGGGGAGCCACTTGGATTTGTCCATTGGGCATTTATGGTCTCGGCTCCACCCAGTATTTCTGCACTTGAAGCACCGCTTATCGCTTCACAGCTTGTTGATCTCCATCAGCTGCCTGGCACCCCCGTAAGTGGTCCCCGTGGCGTCCTTCTTATTGCCACCCGAACTCTGACCACCACTCTTCTGTGATGGTAGATTTTGATTGCCTCGACCAGACCCGCTCTGGTTCTGGGAGGACTTACTGCCCAACCCCTGGGCGACCCCGTAATGATAATTGGCGTCGATCCTCAAGACTCACACCTTCCATTCTGCGTAGGTTGTGGGGCGCTCGTTGTCCCCATGCATAACCATGTTCCGAACTGTGGGGCGTATTGCCGCTTCTACGGCTTCGAACATCTGCTTCTCGTCTCCGAACTCCTCGCACTTGTGGGCTAGCCTTTCGAATTTGGCAAAGAATTCCATGGCCGACTTGAAGTCCAACTGGTGGACCTTCTTCCACTCCTGCTTCCATATGGTTAACTCCGCTACCTCACGGAACTGCATGGTCAGGTCGTTGGAGAACTCCTCCCACGTCGGGAATCTCCAATGTCCCTGCCGGTCCCGATAGTGGTAGTATTGATTGCCCCACCACTGCTTCGCCTCGCCCCTTAGGTAGCCTTGTGCGAATGTAATGTGATAGGGGTTTTGCCCCAGGTTATTCATAGTGTAGTACATGGGGAACACCTGGAAGTACATCTTGCAATGATGAAGGAAGCGATTGATATCCGAAGATTCCCCAGTGAAGTATTCCAGCTGAGTAATCAGCTTTGGTTTAACATCATTCCAGGGGTTATTCGTTGCCCCGGGAGTGAGCTGCCAGGGGGGAATAGGGTCGGGCGGCGATGGCAGTACAGGAGGTACCGGCAGATTTGGTGGATGTGGGAGGGACCACAGTCGGGGGTTGTCCCCAGGAGGGGGATACCCTTTGGGGTCTCGTCGACGCGGAGGTCCTTCCCCCAATGGTACCGTTGGGGGGTTTTTTGGCATGGTAGACCCTTTACCCTTGTCAGGTCGAGAGGGTCCTGCCCCTGCATCCGCGTAGTCGTCGTCATACCCGTCATCCTCTCCCCCCCCTGCCATCGCGAAGGTAGTCGTTTCTAAGGGATTGGGCATCGGTTGAGGGTGGCGATAGGCTGCACACCTGGGTTGCGCATGATCCAGGTGTACTAGGTTCCATACGATGGCCACCCTGTGCCACGTTTCGACTTCCAGGATATTCTTCATCAGGTATACATTGCCCACGTATTTGGCGCTCCGGTAGTCTTCTCCGGCCTCTGTGAGGAGCCACTGCAGATCTTTCTCCATGTCCTCCATCATGATTTCATACAGCCCCTCCCATGGAAGTAGGTTGAATAGGGAGGGGATCGTTATGCCTCCATTAGTGAGAACCATCCTTACCACCTCCATCACCCTCCTTTCGATGGCTTGGTTTGGGGGACGACTCAGCATCCTCCCTTGCCTTCCTCTCTCGGGCAAGGCGGTCGATTTCTTGGTTCCTTCTCCATCGTCCGATATCGGAATCTTCGTCGCTGATTTCGGACTGGTACGAATTCCATGCCCTTCTTCTGGCCTCCAGATCGGTTCCTGCACGCTGGGCGGCCCCAGAGTATCGGAGGGCTGCAGTGCCCATTCTTCGCTCGACCTCAGCGGCGGTTGTGTCGGGTTCGAGGGGAAGGTCCCAGAGGCCGTCGGGTCCCTGGAGGGCGTCCATTTCTGCTCGACGGATGCGTGCATCATTCGCTCTTGCTCGGTCCAATCAGGTCTGGATTTCTGGGGCGAGCCTGGCATCTCTAGGGAGTCGGAGGGACTCGATGAGCGTGTGGTAGAGAAGAGGCCACAGACGCTGGTTGAGCAGGACGGGGTCGGCGAAGGCTCGACCCACGACTGACAAGGTAAAATCAGGGACTCAGGCGAGCTCCCCAGCCCCGGCAATTGTTCCAAGTTCCACGGCGTTGTAGTCAGGGAACTCACTCCAGAGCTCCCGATCCTCCTGCTCGTGCGGGGGGACGGCGGGAGCGAGCATGTGGGCCATGGTCCACCCTCGTGAGGGACCGGCCTTGGGCTGGTTGGATGGGTCTCTGGCCATAGGAGCTTCTTCCCTTGTGTCTGCGTAGACCCAACTTGTACGGGGGTACCAGGCGACTGGCTCTCCTCGGTTAGGTGGCCAAGAAGTTGGAATGGGCCTTGTTCCATTTGTATGGGCGGTAGTAGCGGTGGAGGCCCCAAGGGCAAGCTCTCCGGAATCTTCGTCGAGGTCATCTCCGTGGTTGCCTCCTGACCTTGCGAGCCTTGCTCTGTCCCTCGCGTCTTCCATGGGGAGTCCGCCCTTGATTTCCCTTTGGGCCCACTCGTCTCCGGGATTGGGGTCAGAGTCTTTTTCTTCCCCGTCATTCTCGAGGAGGTTGTGGAGTCTGCGTCCTTCTTCATACCAGAGGTCGAGAATGCTTTCTTCGCCTGACCCCACATTCCCTCCTTCTCCGTACTTGTCAGTGTCTGACTCGCGGTGGATGGGAGACTGGTCGAAGAGACCTGGTACAGGCGAGTCTCCTTGCTCGTAGAGTACGCCCCAGGTATCGGTGATGTTGACTGACTCTGTGGTAGCGCTTCTGTAGGAGTCGGTGCTCGACTCGGAGGATCCCGAGTTGGATCGTGACGATGCGTAGAGGGACTCTCCAGGTCCTCTGGGTGTGATGGGTCGTCCATTGTGAAGGGTTTGTTGGGATGCTGCGGGGATATAGATTACCGGCAGGGGGTAGGCCGGGGTTACCGGCACGTAATGAAAAGGTAGTTGAGCCCAGACTCGTCTTTGTTGCCGGCAGCACCGGTGAATCTGGTATATAGAGATGGACAAGAAAAAGAGTATAAAAACGGCGGAGATTGCAGGAATGGCATTGGATAAGGGCATCCATACGTGAGTCTATCCTTCGAAGAGTCCGACGGTTACGATTAACCATGCAACGGTTAGGATAGGATAGAGCTCGTTAGTCGTGATCAGCACTATGATTGTCGAGATCGCGACTATTTGTATGATGACTATAATCGGCGACAGGTTGGATGGTGGTGGCAGGCTCCTCTCTTAAATCCTCAAGTAACCAGTCCAGGCTACAAGGAGAAGAGCTGCTAGGATCAGGGCCGAGATATAGTTCTGGAGGAGTAACACTCGTAGTATGGTGACCAGAACCAAAAGGATTGGGTCATGCAGTGTGAAAGGCACTATCCAAACCAACACGGCAAGGAGGAGTAAGAATGGGAAAATGTTGGGCAGTGTGTAACGTCGAGCAACATAGGACAAGCTTCAGCTAAATGTTAGCCACCAACTCGAGTCGACTTAGATCAAGCTAGGATCACTACTCGCACTTCGGTAGATGATACTCTAGCAGGTCAAAGGCGATGGCAAGCTGATTGCGAACAAGATAGTTGTGAAGCGGGGAGTTCAATGTTGGGTAGATTAAACCTTAGCCGAAGCTGGGGTTTAGACCAGCTGAGGCTCTACTTAAATACACGTGGATAAACTAATAATAGTACTGTGGGAACGTGTCTGTTGTGATCACATATGAGTAATCAAGCTGAGTCAAGCGGAGAAAAAAGGAAAAAAATGAATAAACCATAACATAAGGCTTGTTTCGGCTCCTTTATCTTGACGGCCATTACAGGTCTCAATATTCGCAGCCAGACAGTGATATCGAGGTCATTGACGAACGGGAACGAAATTCCTGACAAAAACATTGAATACAGAAAAACGAGAGTGAGAGATAGCTCTATTCGGTTACGCGAAGTTCATATGTAGTGGATGTCGAATAATCACAGCTCCATTTCGACAGGCAGTTATATACCTGGCCATGTTAACTGCAGCTGTCGTTCCATACTGAAAACTTAATGTTAAATATGGCAAGTCACAAGTTGTGCACAAAGCTCACAGTCAACAAACGTCGACCGATACAGCGCCCTACTAGCTTATTCCCCCAGCTAGAGATGGTCTGGAACAATTTGCCCGCAATTGACTTGGCCATAACATGTCAGTGAAAAGGTCGATTATACCTCGAATTCTTTCGAGATAAAGTTCAGATTCCCAAGCTGCCATTCTAGAAATACACTGTCAGGAACAAAAACCGTGAGCTTATACTGTGCCATATCAGGTAACGGGTCACGCATGGTAACGGGTCAACCGCTCATATCTCGACGACTATGGTACCTTTTCATGAGCAGTTTTTTTCAGGTTGGAGGTTGGGCTATCTGGCATCTATGTACAAGAGCTTTTGTTCTTTCATCTTAAATTTCCCTCTCAATAATTTTTTTGATCTGAGAAAAATGTCAAATTGCCATTTGCAAGCAACTTCATGCAAACAAGGCCGTTTTTCACCCGTTATCACAGTCATACACTTCCACAATGTAATTCAGGATCATAGCTTACTTTATGGATGCTCCTGGAGAGGATAACAGCATAACAGTAAGGATAGTTTGCTTTAAATTATGTAAAATACTGGTTGACCCGTTTCCATGCTTTTGAGACCATCAATTAGGAAAATATTCATAGTGTAAGAAGCTCCCTTTCATACAGGCTCAAAACCTCATACAATAATAGAACAGATATTTCTCTTATTACAAGTGGTGACTAACATGGGACAATTGTGATGCTAGATTTTTTACAGTTAAAACAAACTAGTTCGGCCCACTTCCCGGTCAGGCACAGTATATCTCCACTGGGCCCTTATTGAGACCTACCGCTAGAAATGGGAGAACAAACTAGATGATGTGGCAAAATAAGCATGGCATGGTTGTGTCGTGGGATTGGTCCTCCCAATGGCAAGTCTTGGAAAGGGTTCCACAGTTGGTATAGAATAGGTCGGCGTGTACTGATATTCGCAACCCCGACATTGGAATATGGTTCTGAAGCTAACAATTCTATCTTGAATTGTCAGTCGATGCTTAAATGTCAACGCATCGGGTGCGACTTACTTCAGAATCTATTATTCCCGTCTCGAGAACCTGAAAAGGAAGCATCTCACCTTCATCCTCTCTTCCCACAGGGAGTGATGACTCGGAAGTCTGTCTGAGTCGTACACGCATTTTTGAACAACAGTTATCAGCCTGGTTGAGGTTTATGAGTAAATATTATATGAAGAACAAACACCACGGACGTGTACTTTAAACGGAAGCCCGTGCGTAGAGAGAATCTTTAAGTACGATGCCTTGGAGGAAGGAAGGAATTTGGAAATTGTTTTTGACCCATCGCGGCTCGGCAGCGCGGCATGAAGCAAGTCCGAGGAGGCATCTCGGCATAGTCATCTACTACCCTCTCTCTGACCATCATCCTATTCTAACGCTTCGTCTCGCTATTCCCCCGCTAGAATTTTCGCTACTTCAAAGCACTGCTTCGGGCCTAATTCAGGATGATATTATTTACTCTTACATCCCTGGAGTTACGTGATAAGTTATATTTCCGATTCGGGGGGAGTCTTATCGTTGCCAGCGCTGTTCTTCCTGAAATTTGGCTTTCACGTACGCGACTTTCTCCATGAACAACAAATGCATTCAATAACATTATGCCTTCGTTCATCGTCATTTACGCTCCTAGGCGCAGCTGTGTTGGATAAGATCCCTCGAAGGATGTAGGACGAGATTCAACAGGCGGGGAATCTGAATCCGACTCCGCTTTGGGTTCGCCCTTCCGTGACCATAGCCTCATGCTGCGACTAGTACTGACGTGCTGTATGCCGCAATCGTACTTCTATTGTCTGTGAGATTCAGGGTGCCACTTAAGGAGAAGCGGTGTGTACAACTCATTGATCCGCAGTACGCGATATCCAAGGCTTTTACAGCATGAAGATGGAAATGTTTAATGGGGTGACTTCTAAAGCCACTTAGCTAGGTCATGCGACGATCTCCCCTCGGCTCGTAACTCAGCTAATCTATACTGGGATCACACCTTACAGAAACTGTAAACTCTGTCTCTGCATCCTTCATCCGATCTAAACCAACCTCGAAACAGACCACTTCCAGGCAATCGCATTCGTTGTGATATACAGCTAACTCTATCTAGGAATGGGCTCGCCTTCGAGTCAACTCGGGTCTACCGAACGCGGCGCACATCCTTATCCCGTGCTGTTGCCGTCTGATTAGATGCTTTCATTCATTTCTGCTGTTGCCTGCGTATTACAGCACTCTTACTCTGGGGACCTATATCACTCTGTGGAGGACAGAGAATGCACTGGTGGAAAGTACACTCCCCGCATTCCATGATCTCAGAACCCACTGCTTGTTACTCACTACTGGCCGTCATCTGGAAGGAAGAGGGACAGTACAACTCGTGAGGTTTCCTGTCTGGCTTGAGGACAAATTCCCAGTCTTATGAAACCTTCACCTCTCAGCCCAAGATTGCCACCGAACATTCCAATGCCTTCTGCCGGAGCAGGGTTACCATCTACAAGTTCCACGCCTAACATGGAGGAACCAGCCGACATGACGACTGTGGTTTCAACAACGACTATTTCTGAATCAGAGTCGTTCGTCCTCTTCAATTTATTTCCTCATTAAGCGCGCTAACAAAAGGTAGCACTACCAGTCTAGTGGTCCAGGCATCACCCGTTTCCTCTGATCCTCCAACATCAGCTCATAGGCTTGTGATCCTGGGGACTGTGATCGGCATCATTGTTTTGGTATCCTTACTCCTAATCCTCGTGGTTTTCCTCCTCCGACGGCGGAAAACGCAGGAGAAGAATACCGATAGGGAATCGCAGATTCTAGAGCCATACTGTCAGGACAAGGTTTCTTGTGTTACGCCGTGTCAAGGGTCTCCTGTGAGTCAGGACCAGGGGGAAGTGGTCTGTGATAGGGCGAGACTTGAGGAGTTGGAGTCGACTGTTCAGCTTCTCTTGAACCGGCAGAGACAGTCAGCAGTAGTGTCGGAAATGGAACATGATCCTCCGCCTGATTATGCGTCAACGAGGCCAAGTCTTAGCGTTGATAGGACTGGCCGTAGGATCTCTACGAATTCCGGTTGACGGGCTGTTCAGTTTGGTGTTTGGAGTGGTGGAAGATGCCCGGTTCACCAAAGGGCCATTCGACAGGCGTAGACTAATCCAAAAATTCTCTCGAGATTTTGTAGGAGAATTAAATGAATTATCTCCCTGTCGTCACAAGTACATCCTAGCATAACATTTTCAAACGCAACGTAAGGAAAGAGGCCAGAAATCATTATCGATTTTCGAGATTTCAGTTTGAACTGATGAGCGTTAAGAGCGAGAACAGCTACGACGTCACTGTCTTTTACGCGACCCGTCCAAAGTAGCGCAAACAAAGACGCGTCCTTTCTCTCCGACCACCACCACTCCGCTCACCTTCCTTCTAACCTTTCTCTTTTACCTATCCCACATCTGAAATGCGAAGAACGTGAGTCACTGTGCTCATACACCCACCGCCGCTTGAAGCTGATGTACTCTTGAATCGACTCAATTTAGTGACGGTCCAGCAATCCCGGCATAATGATTACGGGTCTCGACGTGGGTCTTCCTTCGGTGGGGCCGTGGTAATTTAGTTGATGGGCGAGCTTGACTGAAGGTACTGTTGAAGCCTGATGAGCGCACCTTGACTCGTAGGCGGATACGATAACGTGTGTGCTTTCCTTGATCCACCTCCTTCTAATACAGCTGACATGAATCTGAAGTCGACAAGCTGTCTCAAATCGATCCAAGCATTGGCTCGCCGTCACTCCAATTACGTATACCCTTAACCTGCCAACCTAGTTCGAGGACCATTGGTATTTCGCTCATCAACGCGTCCATAAGGTAAATATCTTCAGCTCCAAGACAAGGACTATTCTGAGAAAAACGCCTAGGTTATGCCATTGGACATGACGATGCTAGAAGGACGGTTTTCTCTACAAAAAAGAGGGTGACCACGGTAGGATGAAGGACCGCGGATGCATCCGTGGGTGATGCGAGAAGATTACGCGGAGGTAGGGTGTCGGTTGACGAAGCTGTCCGGAGATAGAGCTTTTGCGGGGATACTGAAATAGGTCTGCTTCCGCACCAAAATGCATATAATTTGATCGGAAATTTTCCAAAAACAATTCAAGGCATGTCTTAGAATTGCATTCTCACCACGTTACCTTTCTCCCATTTTCTTTCCTTATTTCCTGTATATCTGTTTTATTTTCGCCTTCTCGGTACCGAGCTGAATACGCCAGGTTCACAAGAACCCGCACTCAGTGGTGTACGCGCTCTTTCGCTGGTGTTACTCTTACCAAGTCTACACAATGGGTGCATGCTTGTCCTCTCATCGCTTCCAGGTCACGGATGCAGATATCGCTTTGCATAGAGAAGCCGAGAAGGAACTCAAGGAGGTACGTTTGTTGTCGAATTGAATGTATGCAACCATAAGGGCAAGTGACTGCCAGGCCAAGGCAAAATTGGCGATCCAAGTTAAGGTATGTGTTCCCAAACACCGTCCATATCTCTTCTTCAATATCGCCCGCTTAGGTCTTGCTCTTGGGATCTGGGGATTCTGGAAAGTCAACTGTGCTGAAGGTGCGCATACATCTCTCATAGCACACAGCACTCATCCTATGTGATAGCAAATGCGCCTCATCCACAAAATCCCCTTTTCACCACAAGAAATCGAGTGGTACCGGCAGCTCACATTTGACAACCTCACCGGCGGCTTAAAGTGTATCCTCGATGCGATGGAAGACATGGATCTCAAGGTTTCGGAGGACAACATTGAATATATCGATGTCATTTACAATGCGCGGTACTTGAGGGACGGAGAGCCGTTCCCTTTGGAATATTATGGGCCACTCAAGGCGCTGTGGGCAGACGCTGGCGCTCGCAAAGCATGGCGGAGAGGGAACGAAGCAGCCTTGCCCGAAAAGTATGTCTGCCATCTTTTCACTTGTTGATGTCTTCTCACAAAGGCTAGCTTGGATTATTTCTTCTCGGATCTAAATCGCCTGTTCGATCCTCTATATCAGCCAACGGAGCAGGATATCATACGTTGCCGTGCTCGGACTATTGGTATCAAGGAAACGGTCTTTTCTCTACGGGAACGCGAGCTTACCATGGTCGATGTCGGGGGACAGAAATCCGAACGTCGGAAATGGATACATTGTTTCCAGGATGTGACAAGCATCTTGTTCCTCGTTAGTTTGAGTGGGTACGATCAGTGTCTGGTGGAGGATAAGGATGCTGTAAGTGATTAGCTTTGATCTTTCGCAGACGCCGTGCTGACTTGATCTGATCTGATAGAACCAGATGCAGGATGCTATGACGATATGGGACTCCATATGTCATTCCCAGTGGTTCAAGTACACTTCGATCGTACGTACGACCCTCCCTGACACCCACCCACTTACTCAGCCGAGATTTGACCGTTTTTTAGATCTTGTTTTTGAACAAAAATGACCTCTTCGAAAAGAAGGTACCTCATTCTGATATCAAAAACTTCTTCCCAGTACGTGAAGCCTTCTCCCGCGCGCGTGTGCATTCTTCTCTCTCTCGTGACTCATCCGTCCATCATTAGGACTTTGATGGTGATGTTGGTGATGTCCGTGCAGGCCGAGATTACTTCAGGCGACGTTTTTCGAAATTGGCGACTAAGGCTCGTCGACATAAGGAGAGGGAGATTTATATACAGTAAGTTGTTGTTCAGCGTGGGTTTGGTTGAACGATGGTGCTGATGTGTATCAGTATAACGACAGCGACTGATATCGCCATGCTTCGGGTCGTGATGGCTGCTGTGGAAGGTACGTTGCGTTCTATTCAGTTTGGATTTATATCAATCGTTGACGTTCGCCCTTTTTTCCCTTTCAGAGTGAGTGCCCTTTTCCCCCGTTCCTTCCTCGCCCATTTTGTCTTCGACTCAATCTTCTCCTATCGCCTTTTCCCTCCCACTCTTTTCTGTCTAGTGTCATTCTGCGGATCAACCTTGCCACTGCGAAGTTGGTCTGAGCATCGGCCTCGCCTTTTCATTCATTTTTTTGTTTTTACACGATCTGACTTGTACTTTTTCTCACCGTCATATGTTGATACCCAGTTCAATTATGTCTGGTAATGTAAGTCCCTTTCTCCTGTCGTGTGATGATCCCATCTGATTTTCGGACAGATCCGTGATGCTCTGCTTTGATTTGTTATCCTATATCCATTCACTTTCTGTACTATCATTATGAGATCCTACGACTATCATTACGTTCGAAATTCATAATTCTAATCGTTTATTCACACTCGGACGTGCGACCCACAAAGAGTTCGGATAACACTGACCTTACGATTGGACTGCCGGATGGTGTCGTGGAGCTACCACCATAGGGCGGTGACCCATACACGCAGCACGGAGCTTTCATGTGTTGGTGTTGACGAGGATACATTGATGACATGTCCGTCTCTTCCTCCTCGATGATATCAAGTACCAGCGGCACAACGACAGCATCTAATACCATTGGCTAACCGGCCTCGTCCTCGAGCACGGCTTGAGGCGAGAAGAGCCATGGTTCACCCCTTGGGGACTCCTACTACTCCTTCTCTCTGGACGTAACGTTTGGTCGGGGTCACTCTCATTACCCCTCCGCGTCGTCGTGTTAAGCGTGAATTAAGGAGTTTCTTTGATGAACCTTTGATGAACTGTCGACGCATCAGGCTCACTGGACAAGAAAATCAGCGCAACTCTCTGGCGTTGGCAAAAGGAGATCTTCCTCGGTGGGCATTGGTGGCACGGGGTAGTATCACCGCCTCTGCTTGAGCATCCGGCGTTACTAGTACCATGGCTGCCATTGTCTTGTAACTTTGGGTAGGTCAATTCCAGGATGTACCACAATAACTCTGTCTCATCTGGAGCGAGGGAGAAGTATGAAGCATTGAATTTTTTTTTTCGTGCACCACGGTATTTACCAAAATCATTCTTTCCTGTACACTCGCAGCACTTGAATCATATTCAGGTAGATAGTCTTGGTGCAGGACGAGCGCATTTGCTGATCACAACCAGGTTGTGAGTCTGACTTTTGCCGAATACTTACCGGAATTCATGCTCGCTGCCTACCTTGATCAAAATCAATCGTTGCTCCTGAATGTCCTTCCGTTTCCTCACTGCGATATCGAGTACAATGATTTATCGAATCGTGTCTATATCCAAATTAGGTGTGTTAATTACGGAAATTTAACGCATACAACGTTTAGGAGGGACTATCAACATATCGCCAATCCTACGCGGTTCATATCGGAGCCTGTCAGGTGGGATGTTGACAGTCGCGTATGACGCATTCACTACCGCACAAGTACACGAGAGGAAATCATTGAATGACATCTGCAACTCGTCAAGGCCTTCGATAAGGAAGGGAGCGAATTTGCTGTCGTCGCCCCCAAAGTTCCAAGATTCCACGCGCTCGATGTCTGTGCAAATTTAGGTTCAGTGAAGGTGCAACAGACACAATAGAGTAGTATACCAAGCCTGCATATCTTTCCCGAGGGAGGCCGGATTGTGAAATACGCGATATCAGGGAGCTGAGGATCTGTGGCAGTACCATTCAGAAATACCACGCCAATTATTCCACCAAAGACGGCCGTTTCCAACTGATATCCATAGTCGGCTAGGGAATCCTCCGTAACCTTGAGTTGCACAAAGCAATACGAAAGCTGCTGATCACCCAGGTGATACTTCTTTCCGATGACGTGCGCTAGCCCATGAACAAGCAGAACCATGGCAAGGAAACGCGTCCCCGGGGAGCCTCGTTCCAGGGCTGAAGTGATTCGTGCATCGATGCGGATATTAGAATTTAGGGAGCCTAGGGGGAACCAATCGTTTGGTTCGACGAGGACGACACGCGGGAACGACTTGATTAGATATGATAGTCCTGCTTCCTTTTTCTCCTAGATGGCGGGGTCAGAAGATATTATGGGGAGAAGCAGTTTATGTCTTTGAGAAGATGTGATGCTCTCTCGAAGGCGGGATGCCAATTGGGCGATATGAGAAGAATCGGGATGTTGGTTTTGCATGGTAACTGAAGATGGAGAAGCCCAGCCGTTATATAGACACGGTGATGTCAAAATAACTGTAAATACGAACCGTCATTTCTTCCCATCAACAGAAGCATATGGCTGTCTGTCTATGAGAGACCGCGCATCGGATAGTAATGTAATCATGAAGATAGCACCGCAGTTAAGCGCCGATGTAGTAGGTAGAGCAAGAAACACAGCCAACAGCCAAGGTGTCGATTCCATCATGTAAAGCTTACGCTGTCCGATTCCTGCAGAGAATTCTGAAACGATTCTTGAATAGAAGTATGGAATAATTATCCACATCGAGAGTCGCAACACGAATACTTAGCACAACAATATGTCACAAAAGAAACCGCGAGAACGCCGAACCATCGTTCATCAGCCTCTACACGGCATGGCACGAAACCTCGTCCTCAACCCATGGACATTCTCCTCCTGAAACAGCTTCCTTATCTCCTCGTAGTACCACGGCCTGACATCCAAATTCCTCAACCCCTTCCCTTTCGTCCTCCTAACCATCCTCAACAACCCCTCAAACGCTTTCACACAGTGTGTGACACGCAAGTCTTCCAGACAGGGAAGAATCGTCGAACCCAGCGCATCGTACAGGCTCTCGTCGGTTACCACTAGGTTTAAGCGAGTAATGGGGTACGAGAGGAGTCTGGCGAATGACATGATGTGGATGGCATCCCGGAAGACTAGCGTGCCCAGATCTGGACATTGGAGATGGTTCAGTATATTGATCTCGCTTGGGCTATAGACAAGTCGAAGATCACGGGATCTGCAACCCAGCTTGAGCGTGTGAAGCGCAGGGAAGGAGATATATGCGAGGGTCTCGGGTATTTGGGTAGGGAGATCGAGCTGAAGCAGGTTGCTGGTTATGCTTGTATTGGGTTGCTCATCGATGACGGAACCCTGTCGATAGCGGACTCGAAGAGAGGTGAGCTGGTTGGCGTGTTTGAGAAGAGTGATGAGTTGGGTAGAGTGGTCGATGGTGCATTCTAGATGGCGGAGGAAAGGGAAGGAGATAAAAGGTATGTCGTGGAATGCGCCAATACGAAGGGTACGTAGGCAAGGTGCCTGGAGAGAGGACGACAGTGTTGAGAAATCACGTAACACGAGCGTCTCCAGTGCAGGGAGATTCGCTGGGATAAACCCGCCATCATCGGTGTTAAGAGAGCGCCATCTCGAGGAATGCCGCTTCAGTAGATTTGTTAGGCCTTCGACACGGGAGCTCTCCCCCCCAGAATGCAGGATGATATCCAAGGGCACAGCCTTAGAATACTGGAGGGTCAAAGCGAGCAGGGATGATGTACGTGACACGTCTTGTTATGGATATTGGGTATCCACTAATTCGGTGCATGAGTCAACACATGCCCGTACTCGGCCTTCTCGGCCCTAGTAGTGACTCGCTCGTACTTTCTCTTATTTTCTCTTACTTTCTCTATTCCTCTTACTAATACTAGAATATTATGGAGCATTGTAGAATAATAATGACTTGATCCTTTCCTTAGTATATAAACTCGTAGGTAATATTGTATTGAAAAAGCTTTTACCAATCTACCACTTCAGGACACCTTCACTGCGTGAACCCTCAGCTACGCCTAGCGCTTTCTGAACAACTCGTTGGATACGCCTAGCGCTTTCTGACACCAACCCGAAGGTTACGCTTAGCGCTTGCCTTCACCCACGGCCCGTAATAGCTTCGCGCTTACAGGCTTTCTATATCGGTAATTGCTCCGTGCTTACCGGCTATTTCCCTCAGTAATTGCTTCGCGCTTACTGATTTCCTTTATTTCGCAAACCGGACCTCTCAGGTCTCCTCACGAACCCTCGCCGGAATCCATTATATTCCCTAACGACGTACATCATTTCTAATTAATCATACCTCGCTTCGATCATCACTCCTCGCCTCGTGCTCGCATCTCCGGATTTCGGCAGATCCATAACACGTCTAGGCTCCCGGATAGACTCCGATGCAAATCCCAACCATAGGAACAGCCCATCCTCATCGTGGACCAGTGTCGGGGTACTGGCAACAAGGTGACGCCATGACGCACATACACCCATGAGAACGAGTGGTGTCCTATTTTTGAACGATAAGCCGTCTAACTCCAACTCGCGGAATATTAACAAGAGCAGTTCTGGTGGGAGGCGGCGGATTGGCGCGTGCAAAGAGTCGTATTTCTGGAGTAGGAGTCTGGAAAAGTGGACTTCAGTATGGAGACGGGCGATTTCTGATTCGAGCTGGAGGATACGGTCCAGTCTGAGTTGGATGGAGTTGTTGATGCTGTTTATATCGAGTGTTACGTGGTCTATCGTGGTTTCATCGAAAGAGCTGGGCGAGCCCCATGTGCGCAAAAGGCTGGCGATATCGGCTTTAGGAGTGTAGGATGATTCGCAGCTAGACATTATAGACCTGACAACATTTTAGCTGATGCTTTACAGAATCCTCGTGACATACAATGGAGAAACCGGCGATAACGATAACAAATTTTTAACAAGGCCAAATTACGTGTTCCTAGCGCTTGATAGTTATCTATGTATTATGAATCAGTGACTGAAGGGCAGAAGAAACCAAGAATCGTACGGTGTAAGGTTCTTTGGGTCGGAGAAATGAACGGCCTGCTGCCTCGTTGTTCCACGCTACTTCTCTCTTTGAAAGCTGAATACCGCAGTTCATTCAGTTCATGAACCGGTCGGTGGTCTTCAAGAGAATGTTGGCGTCACTGCAGCACTGGTGGTCATGAAGGTGAAAAGAAAGAAGCGCGCTTTGTTTGTTTCCCTGAGTGCCAAATAAAGCGCGTGGCGGGCCCGTGCGCAGTGTGCACATGCGGTGTCTGGGGTACCTTGGTCCTTCAACACGCTTCGATCAGGGGCTTTCTCGTAAACTCCATTGGGCTCCCGACTTTACTGGTCCATCTCGTTCCTTCATTGCCCTATTCCCGTACACCATGGACCCGACAAGAGTCTTCGTTTGGAAATCGGAAATGCAGCTATCAGAGATTAGACGATTCGTGAATGGAGGCTCAGCGCCATCGTTACCTGGTGATCCATACTAGGCCCCCAGAAGCTCCCACCAAACTTTGTCCGGATTTTAGCATATTTTGGGTCCAGTCTCGAGTGAGTGGTTATATCTCGATCCCGGGTACCTGAGGATGTTGAAACGAAGAAGCCCCAGATGAAGCGAAGTACAACGGAGAAACTCGGATGATCAGGCCTGACTTACTCGGACTTCCGCGGACACGGTCGGCTTGCAGCAATGTACGCTGAGTTGTGGTATTCTTTAGATTATAGCAGAATTAAAAGACATTTCTACACTGCTACTGGCTCAGAAACGCTTGATAAGGTTCATTGGGGTAAAACATCAACACCGACTCAGCCCTCGTCACCATAACAAGGTTATGATCCGGTCGTAGGACCTATGGAGCCAATTGCGGGAGCCGTTGAACCTCTGGGTATCCGGCACCTTCGTGGCAAGTGTTCGGCCTATTGCAGGTGGTCGACATGTGCAAACGGATAGCGACGTGCAAATTTCGACACAGCACGGCTTTCTCTAGACCCACAAATAAAATTATTGTGCATTACTGATTATACAACGTTGTTCAGTTGTAACATTTTTAAAAACGAGGTTGTAATTTGTCGATATAGAGTGTTTAACGTTTAACGCTAAAAAGCGGACTTGAGTCTTGAGAAAGCCAGTGATGTAATGATAAACTGAGGAATTGACAATGGCATTGCGGCAGTAACTTCCACGATAGTCAAGAAAATACCATAGTACCATAGTACCACTGAAAAATCACGATACCTGGAGAGTCGACAATGCATAGACTCTCTCGAGTGTCGGAGTCTCGAAAGCATCAATTTTCATTTCTTCATGTACATTTATTATTTTCTAGATACTATGTCAGTTCGGACTTTGTGCCTTTTCTCCTCTTACGTCTAAGTTCGACATTGAACAATCGACTCAACACTGGCCCCGGGGCAATCCGGCGGATAAATAGCAAGGTGCCGAATAGTTGCTCAGGAAGCGGATGATACCGAAGTGGGGGATCGAGATATAACCACTTACTACAAACTCTTTTGGGTCCAAACGTCGTCGAACTTTGTCCGGATGTTAGCATATTTTGGGCTGGCGCTGACGCCATCGCCATGACATCTGAGCCAATATCAGTCCCGATTTGGATTTCTGACTCCTCTCGGCAATATTTTCCTGCAAAATTCCAACGAAAATTCGTAGTCATGTCGAATACAGGTAAAAAAAAAAGGTCCTCAGAGCTGGCGGATATAGCAAAAGCAGACGGCCGGCTCCGTACGGGGCTTCGGCCCGGGAGGCCCGAAGAACCGACTTTGCCCGAGTTAGCATACTTTGAGCCCCAAAAGTTGCATATTTGAGGACCGATTTTCGGATTTTTGCCGGACAAAGTTTGGTGAGAGCTTCTGGGGGCCTTCCATACTATTGAAGTTGCAATTCACCAAAACTGGCGGCTTTCTGACCCGGATCCAGGATCTGGGTCGGCCCAGCCATCCAGGCCAGGTAAAGCAAATAACGACGCGTCTTTGCCTCCTACCACCACCTTCTTCAAGCATTCTTGTTCCACCACTTCTCTTGTAGTAACTCCTGTGTTTTTACCACGCTTTACGGAATGCTTCTTGGTTTTTGTTCAAGTTTTTTGAGTCATAGTGGCCGCCACTTTTTTAGCCAAGTGGTTAGGCGATGTAGGCAGACCTTACTTGGTCAATTACCTTGCATGTGCACTTGCACCTGAATTCACATCGAGGACCGGACTGCAGGCGAATCTTCGTGCATTGGTATGTAAATCACCTCCCAGAACGAATTAGTCTTTCAATGATGTGACATCCAGCTATCTAATACTTTGACTCTACCCTCGTCGTGTAGACCGCTTTGAAGATTACAGTCCCTTCAATTGAAGGGCGAACGACATCCACTACGCGGTGAAGCCAGAAAATGCCAAGCACGTCATCTCGTGGAACTTTAGAGTTCCGAGAGACATTGATAGTGCGGATTACATCGAAACTTGTGAGTGCAAACCATTCTCCTTTTGCGGGCTTTCACTTATGCCATCTTCATGTAGGTACATGGAATATAACCGGGTCCGCCATCACTCAAAAGCTGGTTCCCATTCGAAATCGAAGGACTGTGCGGACTGGAGTTGAACATAAAAGAACTTACCAAGAACGTACAGCGTGAGACCAAGAGTGGTGGTTTGAGGGACATTGAAGTCAACCGTCAGGCCAGGAATCGAATACAGATCTGGGCCGATATATACGCTGAAGGTCAAGAAGTTGTTGCTGAACGTGACTAAGGCGCGTTTCATGGGAGACCAGTTTCTGGAAGTAGAATTTAGACAATGACATGATTGAATCGGAAATGAAGCAAACCTCGGATTCTCCTGGTCATCATCCCCATACCATCCCACAGTATGTGTCGGAACTCAGAGCGACATCGATCTGGTTTTTTATTCTCGGTGTTGATATCCACAGCCAGGATAGACCCCCCTGTGAGCATACTCCCAGTACTGATGCACCCGTAGACTTATCTAGGTCACCGCATAACGTTGTCGCGTCAGAATCTGGGCAGACGATTGTTGACCAGGATTTGAGGCACTATATTTTACGTGCTTTGACGTGTGATTCTTCACTGACGAGGATGTGCGCTGCGAGTCGCCATAAATTTGTTTCAAAGGTCGCATGTTGTACATGGGCCAGGCCGCAGAGAAGAGTGAGAGGAGGGGGTGAGAGAGAGACGGTTACGATAGTCGGAGAGAAAGATGCGTCTTTAGTTGTGCTCCTTTGTCAGCTGAGCCGACTTGAATAAGAGAGATCCGTGAACTTGCTTTGGACTGATAGTGCTGGATATTCGTTGAGCATATTCTCATGAGATTGGGAATGTTCTTAATCAGCATACTGTATCGGCCCCATGTTTCTGCCCTTCAAGAACTTCCCGCAATAAGTCGTAACTCGGTGCACATGGCTACACTATTCTTATTCGTCATCTTCCAGATACCCGTCGCCGCCGGCGGAATTATGAGCACAGTTCTGGCATTCCCAGCTATCTGAATATGGGGGTTCGGCCTCGTTACACGTTGATCCATACAATCGAGCTCGCAGTTCGCGTCAGGGAGATGCACTGTACACGACTGTCAGCTAGAACCGGTGTACACTATATATAAATGGATAGCATCGCGCTCTCTGCAAATTCTTATCAACGCAGTACGGGATTGAGAGGTTTGCTTGGGATGTAGTGCGTCGACCTTGTTTTCTAGACAGAGATAGCAGTATCCGTTGTAACCCCAGATATGAAAGATATTGTAATGGGCCATCAGTCAGGGAAAAGGAGACTCTGAGTTCTCGAAGAAGAAAAAGTAACAATGTTTGACAACGCAGATCGCGTACACTTTCTCATCCAGCGCAATCGAATGCTGCTGGCCTTACGACAGCTGCATAATTTTCTCAGGCCTGAGATCCTTCACCAGCGGTTCGTAAAAGATATCAAACACTGTCTTGTTTGACGTCGTAATATGTTCGCCAGTCGTGCCATTTCCGAGCTCGCCTTTCTCCCTAGAACCAAGGCAAGACATCACATTAGAGGGAAAGGGAAAGGGATAAGCCAAAAAATGGTATGCACCAGAAGGATGGTATCTCTTGACTCAGTAATAATGGGCAATGTGGGTTCGAGCAGACCTCCACCGTTGTCCAGTGATGCGGGACCTTTTTGTCCAAGGAATTTATCTTCACAGCGTGTTAGACGGTGCTAACGATCGACTGGGATTCCCTCGATAGTAGCCGATAGGGAACATGACAAGGCTCCTTCAAAGGCTTGGTAGATGCTGGCGTTAGTGTTGCTACAAGCACAAGGAACGAAAGGGGAAGTAAATTTTCCTATAAAACCGATGTACCCGGGGCCGGCACACACGCAGTGTCCGGCCCGGGCTTAAAGCCGTGGTTAAAAGTCCGTCGTGGGCCTTCCATCTTCTCTCCTGACGCCTAACATGTCTGCCTTCATTGCACTCCTCCCACATTGAACCCTTCCATCACTTTCAATCGCGGATGGCTCTGTTTTATCCTGAAGCTGTATGTATATCTGACGAGTCGAAGTATTTACTGCTTGCGTCTCCCTGATCGAATTATTGCTGACTTCCTGCAGTGTTCATGCCCGCCTGAACCAAAACTGATCGCTGCATAAATCACCTCGCTTTATTAAAAAATGCCGACCGAGTATTCTAAGGTAATACACCACCTTTGCGCTGGATCCGATGGTGAGTACGTCAACCTTCACTCTCCTGTGCATACATCCTCCCTAATCCCACCTGATTGCTTCGAACACAGAACATCTCGCCACACATACTCTGCTTTCAGGTTCAACATCTCGATCCGGATGAGACCAGAGTTCGTATCTTTAGGGATCAATCGGGGATCGGGACTAGTGCTCACCTCAGGCCACTGATGGGCATCCAGAAACCCACGCGCTCCTCACAAGATATCCACGCATGTGATATTGGTGATATCACATGCATGGATATCTGACGAGTTGCCCATGGCGTTTCCTGGTAACCCAGAGTGGCACCACCCAATTAGCATACAGATCCAAATGTGTCAAGGTGGAATATTATCGTCGGAGATGCTGTTATTGATGATCTAACTATACATACTCTACTCGCAGGTTCAACATCTACATCCGTGTCTTTAAGGATCGACCAGTCAGCGCTCAGCACGGGCCATTGATGGGCATGCAGAGATCCATGCACCCCCCATCAGATATCCACGCATGCGATATCGGCGATATCACATGCATGGATATCTAACGAATTGCCCATGCGCATTCTCTGGAAACCCAGAATGGCACGACCTAATTAGCGTACAGCTCTTGATGCGTCGAGGCGGACTATTTCTGCGGGAGATGTTGTTATCGATGATCATATCTTGTTGCATCTCCCGGTCCAAGTCCTAAGCTTCTTGGATGCGCATGGTAATGGTCAATAGGAATGGAAATTAGCGTAGACAGTGCGAAAGTCGTAATTTTGTGAGATGAAGTATTCGAGAGCCGAGTCGTCCGGAGTATATGGTGCGTCGAGTGTCACATTGAGTTCCTTCAAGACTTCGTCAATACCAAGGTCAATGCAGGGAGTATTGACCTGAGCAGATTGTATGACAGACCTTCTACAGACTGTCAGTATAGGACCGTTAACTCGGCACTGGAGCGGCTGATTCTGCTTGATAGGTGGTCTCGGCGAAGGCAGAGAGGGAAGTCTCTCATACTGGACACGAGTCCGTACTTTCTGCAATGCATTAATCCTTGTCTTTCCGTGCGTCTTGAAGTGCTTACCAGCATCATCAAGACAGAGACTCCTCGATCAACTATCCCTTCCCTTGCATCCGGGGGGTTTTCATCCCAGTGGTAGCGGAATGAGAGTACAAAGCAAGGATCGAAGGTCCGACAATGACACATACCAACGTACAGAGATGATGTAGGTTGGTACAAAGCTGTGATAGCACCAAGTGTGCTGTCGTCGTGGTCAGAAGTTAAGCTGTGCGGACTAGCGCCCGGATCATCAAAGTGGGTAACAGACAGCTCAGCATTAACCAGCCTGCCCTGATAGACGTTCAAAGATATCTCGGCGATTAGCTGAAGCGGGCGTCCATACAGCACTTCACACAGTTTATCTGTGAGTGGAAAGAAGCGTAGATAATTGTTACCTTTCATATATGTGTTGATCTGCGGAGAAATAGTACACGGAGAGTGACATAGAGAAGTCAATGGCGGTCAGAGAGAAAGGCGCGTCTTTGTTTGCGCTACTGCCCGGTCCGACCCGGAAAAGACGGTCCGCAACTTCGGTGCTTTCAAGCTCCATTTTTTGCGATCATTCATTGATTCATCGATACATCGTCCAAGCGAAATACGTACAGAAGAAAGTACAAAACCGCCACACGATGTCCTTATCCACTCCTTATCAGTCCGCTCGCAACATAACACAAAAACCCTCCTTCCGAATCTGCGCATTCACCTTCTCCCAGTGCCGCAATCTAAAGTCCAAATTCCTTCAAGGCGTTCCTCGTTTTGAATATCCTCGACATAGCCTCGAACCAGTTCGTCTATGCGTGATACGCGAGTCCCGAAGGCGGGACAGATGAGTCGAATCGAGCGCACCGTAAACGCTCTCCCCTCCAAAATGGTTGATGGGATATGAGAGGAGTCTGTTCAGAGAACAGATGCTGGTGTAGCAGTCGTTGAAGACGAACGTCTGCTGACGCTGGCAGTGAAGGTTGTCAAGGATATCAGCGTCCGTCGCTGGGGTTATAAGAGGGTGTGAGGGCATGAACCACAGGGAAGGATATGTACGCGAAGGTCCGACTTTCATGAGGAGAAAGCGGTCAGGGAGGTATCCTGAGTCCGAACCAAGTAGGATGTGACCGACTCAAAGAGGATGACTAGCCTCATCGCAAAAGGTGAGAAACTGTGTAAAGTCGATGAACACCCATTTGAAGTGGCGGAAGGAGGGGAGCACACGTAAATGTGTGTTGTAGAGTCTACCTTTATTGAGGTGATGTAGGCGAAGGCACCCGAAGAGCGGAGAGAGACGAGCGGGGCTCAAGAAGATGTGCCGATCGAGTCTCGAGCGCAAGGTTTGTCGAAATAAAGCCTTCGAAATGTCGGAACGGTAGGGCCACGGGGAATGATGTGCATGTCACGTCGAGACACTCGGATAGACTCCGACGCAAGCCCAACGTACGAACAGTCTATGCGCACAGTAGACCACAGCGTCAGCATACGTGCAACAAGGTCAAACCTTTCCGCACGAACACCCACGGGAACGAGCGTTGTCTGAATTGTGAACGATATGGAGCCTCGTTCTAATTCGTGAAATATTAACAGAGCAGTTCCAGCGGGAGTGGGGGTTAGAGTTAGTGCACGCAAAGAGTCGTATTTTAGTCCGTGAGACTGGAGGTGTCGACGTGTGTGCAGAGGCGGTGGTTTCTGACTCGAGCTGAAGGATGGCGCTTTTCCGATGCTGCTGACGTCGAAACTGGTAGAGCGATATCTGATGTAGGCGTGTAGAAGGCTTCGTGGCTAGACATTGTATACCTAAAGACGATTTAGCTAGCTTCTTACGGAATGCCGGCGACGTACCATTGACAACCGGCGACAAGTGATTTTTGAACAAGGCGTTCGTAGCGCTTTGCAGTGATCTATGAATGCATCATGGATTGAAGGAGAGAAAAAATCATGAATCTTACAGAATAATTTCCTTCGGGTAGAAGAGACGAATCACTGATAAACGTGGGTGAACAATAGCGTCCGGTGACTGACTCCCTAGTCGGGTTCTTTGATTTGTGCCTTGACTATACGGGAAATGTCTACATATGGTCGTCAAAGCGATGAAGGTCCATCACAGGATCAAAACTCACCGAGAGAGATGCCAGGTCAAATTGCACCGGATTGAACTTGACACAGACGCTTAACATCCTGCAAGAATGATATGAGCTGCTAAGACCAACGACTTGATAAAGTTGCACATACCTCTTGATCCTAACCATTCGTTGTACGGTTCACCGAGCCATACCTGAAAGACTCAATCCCTCCCGTCTTTCGTTTATCGTCTAGATACTGCCACCACGTCTATTCCTACAGCACAATTCGACTACGTCAAGATGCATCGCATCAGAACGAACAGCCACTCTACATTCGGCGAAGCGAAGAGACGGAGAGCGCGCCGCAGTAGCTGTGATGACCAGAACGTGCACCCCTCGGCATGTGGAAAGAGGTGGGTCTTGCCTGCGATCAGTATGTTGTCCCGCCATGCGCGAGAGCCTTCTTAACGCCCTGCACTTCTGCCCTGCCCTGGTCGTCCTCCGTGAGTGTTCCATCCCGGTGGGAAAGCAGTACACCGGCTCGACGAAGAATTCGACACCCAGTCAGCTCATAGTGACGTGGATGTCGCCGTATTGGTCGTCAAGGGAAACCAGTGGAAAGGCGGAGCGCAGGAAGTTGGTTACAGCAGATTGGCCTAGTTGCTCTCTTCACAAACTGGGTACCGTGGTTCGTTCTCTTCATAAGCCGGTCGGAAGTTTTCAAGAGAGAGAAGTCACAGTAGCATGAGTAACATGGAGGCAAAAAGGAAAGAAGCACGTTTTATTTGGTTCTTTGGACGCCAAATACTTCGGGTCCGAATCACGTAGCGGGCCCGTGCACACGTGTTGTTCAGGGCAGAACGTCATTAGCTGCTTCGATCTGTTTCGATCAAGGGTTTCCTCGTAACCTTTATTTCGCTCCCCACTTCAAACTTCACTAGTCACTAGTCACTGGTCAATATCATATTCAATCTTAGGGATGTGCACCGTATCCGTAATACGGTGGATACGTACGGCACATACGGATACGGGTCCGTACCGTTGCGAGTGCGAGACTGCAAGGTACCGTACGGTTCACGGTACGGTGAGTACCCGTAACAACCGTACGGGACAAGCCGTTACGGCCGTATACGGCAGCTGCAACTGATATGAAACCGAAGCCACTTTTGGTACTCCCTTTCCGCTCTCTCATCTGAAAATTGCTTGCCACGGTAATCTGTCGAGTGTTTCAACTTAAATAATTCAACCTGGTACAAGGTACGCCAATTACCTGACCAACCTACTCCAATGAGCCATGCGTAGTCCCCCTCTCTCTATGACAATTTGCATTTGTCTCAGCAATGTGCAAGTTCCCGTCGTCAATCTGTTTTTTTACAAATCAAACCAGTACCGTATCACCTGGCACGATGCAACAAACTCCGGAGTATTAGATGTGCATACCTCACTCATTCCTTGCTTAGGTTCCCATTGTTGTCCACACTCACTGCCACTCTTACGATACAGACCACCAAAATGACTTTGCCCACGCGATTCATGAACACAAGATGTGTAAGTCTCTTTGATTCCCTGAAAGACTTCGAAACTGACTGTTTTTATAGTAGATCTTCTTTTCTCTACATGGAGACGACAATGACTATTAGTATTATGCTGCGGAGAGCATGCAGGTCTTTTGAGTGTATTCTATGACCGTAATACGGCCGTTACATCCGTACATATACCCGTACGTACCGTGAATCTCGCTTTTCTTGCTCCTACGGTACGGACACGGTCCATCCGTATCCGTATCCATCCGTCAGGGGTACGGCCGTATCCGTAACGGTACGGTGCACATCCCTATTCAATCTCGCTTCGAATTTCTAATGCCCTTTCATCCGAAATTCTCCCGCATCGACCTGGCACGAGTCTTCATTCCGAAATTGGGGGGCCAGCTAAGTGTTATCTTCGAGCGACAAATGCCCTGTGATGGAGAATTTGTGAATGTAGTCGAAGATGAGAGGTAAAAGAGTGCGTTCTTCGGCTTCCTCGGCGAAGGTATTCCCTATCCCTGATTGATCCCTGAGACTGATCCTGGCTAATACGATTGCCCTAGGTTATAATCGTAGCATCGAATAAATTAAGCAGCATGACCCTTACGACGGTGAGGGTCCTTGCTAGAGTTGACTAGACCTTGTGGTAAAACATCTTGTCGTTGTATGCAGGATTATTGATCCACAAGTCCGGAAGTGAACACAAGGATACATACGGATGGGACCAAGATTCCAACTCGGGTGTCCTCCGTCTCCCTGCCAGCACCTTCGTTTCGATATGTCGAACCAGCCACACCACCAACATCCCAGACACCCGAGAGGTTGCCTGTATGATCCCACTGTCGCATAGAGGATCGCCATGTATGTTTCTTGTCATAATTGACGAGGCTAATTTCACTGAACGCGAATTATCGCAGCTCAAATTGCAATAATAATCCAATCATCTTATATCCAGTACTATCACTACTGACGAATATCTACATTTGTCAGGACACCGTCCTCGGTCACGAAAACAAAGATGAACATTGCGTGGAAAATTTGCGCCCACGAGTTATTTTATACCTCGACTTCTCATCGAAAGATGACAATATCTTTGAGAGTGAGCTGGAGACGTTCCTGGAGGGTTTATAACGGTATTGGTAAATAACTCTTTCGTTCATGGCCTGCTCCTTGTTCATAGGTGCTCAGGTTATATTGAAACTGCACACGGAGTTGGGTCGCAAAGAATTTCTACCAGCATGGTAGTAATGACAGTTTAGGTAGGCTGCATGCTTAGCTTCTATATTGACCGTATCTACGTTCATTTCTACAACAGAAGCGTGAGAATAACGTCTCGGCATCGCTCCTCACCCGACCCAGGAGCAAACGACGTTTACTTTGCTTGCATGAGTACTATGCTGTCCATCTCCTCGGTAGGGTGCGATACAAAGAATGCATGCCCACCATCCTCGTGGCCAACATCTCGGGGTTCAGATGATCATCTTTGCCTTATTGTTTACGTGTATAGGCTGTAGGTTGTAGGTAAATGCAGTGTTAGTAGCTATTTTTACTCATCTCGGTGCAGGAACTAACAGCATTTGCAAGGATCCTGTGTGAAACGGACTTCTCGCAAACGCACTATTCCCCACTACTGTGCGATCTTCTTGATTCCTATCGACGATTCATCCGCAGGTACCGTAACTGTCTCGTTCATTGCCGTTGCAAGAGCACCAGTATCACAAGACGACGAGAAAGACGCTTACCGTTGGTCTATGGGAGCATTACACGGAAATTATGGTATTGAAATTTGCCGGTTCCATCAGACTCGGCGTCGTTATGTCCATCTGCGATGCAGTGATTATTGATCACAGCGAGTACCTGTCCCAGGACGGCACAGCCGTTCAGGTGATAGACTGATACCCTTTTTTCAATCCTCAGCCAGAACTTATGACCATTCGAGAGCAGATACATCATGCTCAAGTACAACGATAACGCTGGGTGACGTCTTCGCATGCGGAGATGCTCTTGAGGTATAGTTAGGATGCTATCACATGAGGAGACATAAACGCCGGATTCAATGTGCAAAGCGCTGAATATTTTATTCAATAACTATCATTTTCGAAACTCTTAGCCAACCAAGAACCGAGGTACAGTAAATGGACAAGATTACCATTCTGGATGCAGTTGTATATGGTACATTAATAACCGATGATAAAGATGCAGGCGATGTTGTATAACACGTGCACCGTGTGTTCAGGCACGTTTGCCTAGCGAGTTAGGAAAGAGCAGTCCATGTTTGCTTAGAAGGCAAACGAGTACAGAACACTACGAATTCTGGCTACTTAAATACCATTTTGTATCTTCTAGTACTTTCTTTCTCTTAGTAAATCCTTACTCAGCAAAACTCAGGCTAACTGGACATCGCGCCAGCTCGCACAGCCACAGGGTCATCAATATTCCACAGGCGAGTACCGTGCAATGATACAGCATGAGGACTTACTCGCTTGTACAACACAGCGTCTAAGCTGCTGGTTCTGGGTTTAGGCCAAGAGACTAAAGCTCGAGACTAACTGCGATGTTCCATACATATCCATTGGCGCCTCCGAACTGAGCTCCCATGAGCTACTTTCTTTATAATTGAAGAAGGGAATCAATAAGACGCCAATCCTTCGGACTCGATGTCGCGAGCAGGGTCTATGAAATCTAAAAATATGTCGCCTTTCCAATCATCCGCTGAGAGCGGGGACATAACCGCTGTCAATACATTCGATCTATTTTAAGGATGGCATTAGAAGCCAGACGAGATAGCTGGGGTGGGATGAGAGCGGAATTTGAGCCGTTTTGGATCGGATGAGAACCATCCAATTTTTTCCGCTACGGTGGATATAGCCTCTGCAACTATGCGATGACGAGGTCGACAAGAGCGCAGGGAAATCGGTCTGGGAAATAGATGTCTGGCATCTATTCGGACCTTCGATTCATCACACTATTGTACCTCTACAGCATACATCTACAGAATCGGAAGCAATTCATCATTCGGTGTCTTCCAACATCTATAAATTCCTCTGAAAACAGCACATGCTAGTTGAATTGAAATTTGATCCCACAACCATGCCTGATCCGCCCCCCCACGTCCTCTACACCAGGGAGCTTATCCACAAAGGCCGTGGCTATCCATTTTGGTATCCAGAACCAGATCCTATCGCACCGGATGAGGTCAAGGAAAGAGGCATACATCCTGGAGATGTCGGAATCATTAACAAACATGGAGGCTTCGACTTTCTCTTCAGCATCTTCAGGAATGCTAACGGCCGGGTCGTCGGAAATGCACCTGAAAGCTTTCAGCCGGCCTCTGTATCCGACCAACGAGATGTACAAGTTTATCCGGCGCATGGGAATGTTCTTAAAAGTGAACATGTATCCTGCAGAGAGGTTTCAGTAGATGCTTCTGCTCAAGGTTTACCCAGGTGTGTAGATGTTCATATTCATTATTTCATTTTCTTATCTTGATGATAGCACTGTGGATGCTGGCATGTCCTTCGATGTTAGTACCTCAGATGTTTCCGCAGCAATCTTGTGCCTTCCAGATTATTCTGTGAGGTATGAGGCTGTGAACGAAGCCTTCTTCGAAGACTACGCCCGACAATATGGAGTATCATGGTACAACCATGTCAACGGAACCTTGCGTCGGAAGGTGCAAAACGGTTTTTTATATCTTATAACTGGGTGTGACAAAACAAATACTTGGGGGAACGCAGTCGTCAGCAGGACAGATCAGTCATTCACGTTTTCTCTGAGGTGTACATTGGCAAATGTGGGTGGGGTAACAGTTAAAGTTGCAAACTCGTGGATCGATGATGCTGGAGTGGAAAATGGCTTATTCCCGATTCCTTCCGCCCACTACCCTTATCCAATAGGTCTTCAGAACCAGTGTGTATTTGCACGTGGTTTTACCATTTCGCTTTCAGAAAAACTGTTCCGCAAAACTTGGCGGGCAGTTCCTCATTCCATCAAAGGCTCCTCCGAAGATAGGATTCCCTCTTTCGATAGCAAGGCATCACCTCTCCCGCCGAGCGATGGAAGGACTGGATTTTCGACTTATCTTTCCTCGTTCATTGGTTCCAAGACGGTACCGAACAACTCGGACTCAGATCAGAGAAGGGTGATGGCAGAGAGCACTGACTCCCATGGGTCGTTTGCCGTAGAAGTATCTGAATTTCCACCTGGGGGAAACTGGGTGAGATTTATGTTGACCATTTTCGGTACATACTGAAACCAGTCTTACATTCAGACCTTGAATCCTTCGATGGTAATGAATGAATATCTGTTGAGCAAGGTAATTATCCATAAGCAACAATTCATGTTGATATATAATATTCCTCATAGGACCCTTCCCTCGAGATAGTAGTCACGCATGACAAAGAGTGGATGTACGTCATGGAAAAGTACGAGAAGGATACGTACTTAACAGAAGAAGAGCTCTGGTGCAAATTAAAAGATTCGTTGGATGTCAAGCTGTCCAGCAATGTTAGCGTGCCACCAAAGCTTCCTTCAGAAAGAATGTCATCAGGACAGGTTGAGTGTCTATCTGTTACCATAGAAGTTAATACTGATTAGTATTGGTTTAGCGCTTACGCCTCAAAGATGAACGTCAATTTTGGGCCGTTCTCATCGGTATTGACGCATATTCAACCACTCCACTACGCGGTTGTGTATCGGATGCAAGGGAAATGGCCAAATATCTGATCGGAGACCTCGGTGTCCCAGAAGATCATATTCAGTACCTTCTGGGTGCCAGCTCACCGCCGTATTCTCAGTCAGATGATGGCTACATCCATTCTCCTGAAGACTTCGTACAAAGCTATCCCAACGTTGACTCCGAAGGCAACGATTCCTCCATCCCCACCCGTGATAATATAATCAAAACACTTCTTGGTTTATCTACTGACGACCGGATACGGAAAGGCGACAATATTATCATCTACTTTGCCGGAAAGGGTTCAATCTACCTTAATAGGGACTATTTCCCCAAGGGTACTCTTGAATGGTACGGAAGCAACATAGCATTGTGCCCCGTGGATCGCACTACTCCCCATGATAATGGTGTCGGTGTCATCCCCGACATTAGCGATCGAGAGATAAATATCATTCTCAGTGAAATTGCTAGCACTAAGGGATGTCATATCACCGTCATTCTTGACTGCTGTCACTCCTCAGGTGCCACCAGGGGTACCTCTGGGTCTTTACCCTGGTACCATGCCGACCCACCGCCGTCTACTTCTGAAGGAAAATCGGTTCCTGATGTGGGGTCCCACTCCTCTGGTACCACCAGAGATCTGAGTGCTGAGCGCCGCGCCGCCCCTCTACCGTATCCTTCATTGAAAGATATGTTTGACGCTGCGGATAAAGATTTACAGAAGCATGGGTCTGTGTATGACGAAAAATGGGTCCCTGATATGAAGTCACACGTTGTTCTAGCCGCATATCAAGGGTATCAACCCGCAAAGGAGCGGAAGGGACCGAACGGATACAACGGGGTTTTTACGCGAGCACTCATTAAGGCTCTCAAATCGGATGCCTTGAAAGAACATTTGACATATGATGATCTCATTAGGCACATTAATGTTTTGAACAGGTCTTTGAATGTCGAGCAAAAGGCGATCGCCGCTGGGAAACATAAAAATACACGACTTTGGTATCAGGTATGATAGTACCTTTTGATATTTTGTGGTACATCGCTCTTACTCCTACATACACACAGGATTCCAGCGATATCTAATAGCCATATACCATCATTGGCTAGCCGTATTTCGGATCTGGCTATCAACATTTACTTGCATCCAGCATAGCGAAATATACCTTAGTTCGAAGATAGATAGACAGAACCAGACGATAAGAGGTGAATATAGTCATGTATAACATTGTACAGCAGGAGAGACGCAAATGCAAGGCAAAAGATACCTGCAAGGATTTATAGAACCGGAAGGAGATAAGATAAGAGTCGAGTTAAGGGTTGCACGAATGATTCTCTTAGGCCGGGAGAGAGCTGCGTCGAGGGTTGGTTGGTGAGAGTGGAGGGTTGTGCGGAAAGGCGTCGGGGGTTGGCAAGAGTAAAATCCAGGGTTCGTTTCAAGGGGTATAAGGTTGGGCGAAAAAAAAAGACAAACCCTAACGTAGAGGGTTGAAAAAGTCCGCATAGATCCAATCGAAGAAATGCGTTACAGCGATATTGACAACTGTGCGGTACTCAATGGACATTTTGGGTGATACATACAAAATAACATATAGTCCATGGCCCATCAGGATAGCCCTACTGCTTCATCTTTGTTGCACTCGCCTTCTCATCCCTACTCGGCGGTGCCTTTCTTTTACCTGAATCCACATGAACATTAAGCGTCGTCCGACAGGCGCACCGGTACACGATACATTGTGAGCAGAACCATTCACCCCCTGCCACGGCCGTCAGAAGCGGGGGTAAGGCACGACAGATGATAGATGATATGGATTGTCGCACTAAATCACTCATATCAATCCTGGAGAAGGGGGAAATTGAGCGGAGACGTGCCTTATCACACTCTAGTGCCTCTTCCTCGTCCTCCTTCTGGCATATGACACGGCCGTACGCTGGCTTCAACCTTCAACAGAGTGCCGCGGTAGCTCGCTCATCTTGTCTGATGGCCAAACGAGGATAAGAGTCATATTCCGTCCCAGCACGACAGACAGCACGTAGAGAGCAGCTAATAATTGGTTCAGAAACGAGTTCACCTATCGAAACGTTAACATCAAGGTTAGTAGGGAACAAGTAGAGCTCAGACCAATTGCAGCATTCTTTCCCCCCGTGAAATAGTCTAACACTCTCTTCCTCGTCATCTGGTGTCGAGGCCAGGCAGTGGTGATTTTGCGGCTCATAATGTCGGACATGTACTGGAAGCATCTGGAGGATAAACTTGACGAACCGTCTCCAGAGTTTTTCCACTACGTGTGATTGTTAGTGTCAGGGTGCAGGCTCGAAAGAGAGTAGACAAACCTTGCTCGTTATCCAGTATATTCCATCCTTATCTACGGGGACGGAATTTCTGGATCTGGCTGTAACGAGCATGGTTGCATTGGCACCGGTGAACTGAGGGCAGTGCTTGAGACGGAGTGCATCGACATGGTTGCGTAGATAGAAACAGCGACACCTGATGTAACCCCAAGAATGAACAGTACTGTAATTAGTAGTCAGCGAGAGAAAATGAAACTGCGAGTTCTCAAAGAAGAAAGACAACGGCAGACTCTCAATTAGGTGAAGGAGCGGTCCTCGGTCTAAAGAGGATGTCGTAGAATGTAGTGGCCGCAGCGAAGAATGGAATGGTTCGAGAATGAGAACGACATGGATGATGTACCCCTTCTCATCCAGCGCAATCGAATGACCTCAAATTGAGCATGCCGTCCACAATCGCCTTTCTGACGACGGGATCCAACTGGTTGATGGGGCTTGAGAGGAGTTCTGACGAGAAAGCGAACGATGGTGTAGCCATCGAAGCTGAGCGTTCGTACACGAGGGGGAAATGACCATTGTTCAGGATACGAACATCCCTTGGTGTGGTGGCGGGGTGTGACGTGGATCAAGAGTAAGGGAGTGAAGCACAAGGGAGGATATATGTGTGGGAGTTAGAGTACTTGGGCGAGGAGAAAGGATCATGGATGCTATATCTGAACTGGGTGGGTTGTTACAGACGAAACCCTGCCAGTCAATATCGTCGAGGAGAGTTATAAACCACGCAGAGTCGCTGATCGCTGACTCGAAGACCGGAGAGAGGCAAGCAGAGCTGGGAAGACACCGAAATCGAGCTTCTTGACCCCAAGGTTTGTTGGAATACAGTCCTCGAATGCCGAGGCGGCAAGCCACAGCGATGACACGTAACATACGAGACCTATCTATTCGCTCGGATATACTCCAATGCAAACCTGAAATGCGCACAGCTCGTGTTCATCGTGGACCAGTGTCGGGGTACCGACAACAAGGCTACGCATCCATGGGAACAAGTGCAGTCTGAGTTTTAAACGACGTGGGAGCATAGTTGGGGAACACCCATGGGCGAGTGCTACCTAGTTTAAAACAATGTGCAGCCTATCGCACCCTCCATGAGAACGAGTACTGTGATTTTTGAACGACATGGGGGATATCAGATTCTCCTATAGAGAACGATGGGTCGGCGCGTGGAAAGAGTGATGTTTACGAGGGTAATCCTGGAAACGTCGTCTTGGGTGTGTAGGCGGGTGCGATTTCTGATAATGGAGTTATCTAGCCGGCATTGGGGGAACCCGTCAATGTTGAGCCTTGGTCATTTTGTCAAAAGAGCTGGGCGGGCGAACACGTTGGGAAAGGGAGGCGATATGGACTTCAGCGATACAGTAGGCTAATGCGATGTCGTCATAAACACCTGATAAAGATTTAGCCAGTTCGTTGAAGATTCCTGGCGAGGTATGATTGGCATACAGTCCAAGACCCCTTGCATAGGAGAGAAGATCGGCCTATAAACGGGGATGGAGAAAGGCGCCTGGCTGTCGACTCCTTGGTCTTGGTTCTCGATTCGTGCTCTGACTACATGTAGTCGTCAAAGCGATGAAGGCGTATCAAAGGTATAAAACTCACTGCGAGTGGCGCCAGATGGAATTCCGTCAGTTTCAACCCGACAAGGACGCATGACATCCTGCAAGAATAGCATGAGCTGCGTAAGGCCAGCGACCTGACAAACGATCACGTACCTTTTATCCCGTAACCACTTGATCCATAGTTCACCGAGCACGCCTCGAATATCCAACCTGCCTATCCTTCGCTTACAGTCTAGATGCAGGCGACACGTCCATTACTACAGCACAACTTGAACTAGTCAAGATGCATCGCGTCATAACACGAAAGGCCTCTATACGTTCATCAAAATGATGAGATCGTGGAGGTGTGGAGAGCATGTCGGCAGGACACGGCATGTGCATTCTCCAAGATGTGGAAAGGGTCAGTCTTGTCTGATCGGCGGATCATTGTCCTCTCAGGGGCGGTGTCCTCGCTAGTGTACATTCCCTCCGTGTTGTCCTCCTTATGTATTCCATGCTGGCGGGAAAGCAGTACACCGTTTCGGTGAAGAATTCGACGCCCAGTCAGCTCATAGTGACATGGGGGTCACCATATTCGTGTTCAAAGACAACCGGTCGAAAGCTGGAGGGCAGGAGCTTGGTCATAGTCTTCTACCTTCAAAAGCTGGATATGGTTCGTCCAGTTCATAAACAGGTGAGGAGTCTTCAAGAGAATGCAGATGTCATAGTCGTATGAAGACAAAGGAAAGAAGCGTGCTTTGTTTGGCTCTCTGAGTGCCAAACAAACCCAGGGCGTGGTGGGCCCGCGCGCAAGTGGTGTTCGGGGTACCTTCGACACGCTTCGATCAAGGACTCTCTCGTAACCTCTATTGTGCTCCCCGCTTTACCTGTCCATCTCACTTCCTCGTTCCCGGAACATATTTTCGATGGAAAGTCTACACCGTGCTGACACCATGGACCTGACACAAGACTCCGTTCAGAAATTGGCATAGCTCCGGTATTAGATTCAGCAGAGATGGGTTGATTCTGCAAGAAAATCAGAGGGTGGTGCATCATTTCCATTCTCATTGTAAGGTTCTGATGCTGCAGAAGGTTTCTTATTCCGAATCTATGAACAAGATGAGCTGGAAGTGTGCGCCCAGATGATACGCCTCATACAGACGTCTTCTTGCGGAAGCCCACCGACATCACTCGAACTAATCTCGACGGGCAATTCTTCCCAAAGGGCTCCAGAGGAGAACCTCCAGTTTGTCGAGTTAGTCCCTTTTAGTCGATACGATGATATGATTCTCATCTCGCTTTTCGATAGTGTGCTGCAACGAATTAATGGAGTGCTACGTCAGTCTCGTCTTTGGTACATGACTGTTTGTTGCCACCTTTCGGCTTGACGACTACTTGTCTGACTTACGATTCAGACTATACTGGAATTCTAAACTGCCGTGTTTTTTTTTATTTTCGTGTGCACATGAACCGAAAAACAAGGATTGGGATGGAACAGCGCTACTTATAGCCGAATGTCGTGCTCTGTGCTATTTCTTTGATCAATCGGTGGTATGAACTCTCACGCTCAGACTCGCCGCCTCTTGTCAACGTTTGAAAGACAGCCATAGGATTCTCGTTCATCTGTCTGACCGCTTGGTTGCCGCATTTCCGTACCACATTTCCTTACCCATTTCCTTCTAATACAGCTAACATGGATATAAAGGTGGTGTTCCTTCGTGGAATTATACCTGTGCACTGGATCTAGCTATGGCTACTAATATTTCACGACACGTTACAAGGGTTTCCTGGAAGCAGGTACCTTTTTGCCATATCTATATCTTTGAAACCTAAAATCAAAATGTGCAACGTCTGACTTTCAAGTTCGGCTTCGGCTTCGTGAATCAAGCAAGTACCCTTCACGTTTGTCTCAATTTCGCATTTCCTTAGGCGGCCTTTCTTCCTCACCAGAGATTGAAGCTTTGCAGAACGATGTATTGACATGTAAGTACGACGTCGTTTCACTTGTTTTTCTTGTACTTATCATCATCGATAAGGTATTTCGACCAATGTACATCAACATTCCTGCGTTTCTATCCCTGCCCTTCGCTTCCAACACAGCCTGATCAGACCGTTAAGAGCATATACGCTTCTAACAATGCTTGTATGCGCCCCCATCCGGTTCAAATCTCGAATGAGGGCTAGGATGGCTATCACCTTTACCACCTTGTACGCGTATCCAGTCAAGGGTAGTCTTTCGTTTACCAGAATTAGCACTCGAGTAAGATTTTGGGCTTCCTCAGTACGAATATCAGTTCTTAAGATGAACCATATTTGATTCTAATACTAGACGTTAGGGATCATGCATGCCTCATTAACCGTAGATCCGCAAACTCCGATATCCTCATATCCTACAGCATGTAAACCTCCACTAAGATAGCTATACTTACGCAAAATGGAGTAGTGTCGCCTTTCGCCTTCACTACATGGTTGAATCAGAATATAATTGTCGCTGTTGCATTTTGTAACGCAGTTTCAGCACACCGAGAGCACATAACTGGGCTTGGATAGGATATGGTGATCTGTTGGAGGTATAGCGGGGTGGAAAATTTCTTCGGCAGTGGTGACATGTGCAAAGATACTGTCCTCAAGTGCCATGGCAGTAGCCATCGAGAAGGGACAGTACGCTCGATTGCTGTTCGGCTCGGGATACAGAATGAATTCCTTGAATGCAGATTGGTCGCTGCCCAGACCTTTAAGTCGGTGGATTTGGACACGGATATAGACATGAGGATGGCGAGGATTCTCGGGGTTGGGTACAATGTGCCATTCGTGCTCTTTCCAAAGGATAGCGCGGTCCATTGACATGCGTGCAACGCGTTCACACATGTAATTTTGCGAATTCTAGGAATGCAAACATGTGTGTGCCCTGTGAATAATATTAGAGTGCATGTAAGGCATAGAGCGCTACACACCGAGGCAGAAAGCACTATAATAAAAATAATATGAGTAGAGCGCATGGCTTAGACTTAGAGCGGCACACTGGTGTCATTTAAGTGTGCAGTCTCAGTGCTTATACACACACACTGTGCCCTCCTCTGCAATGTATCAATCAATTAAATTCACTGAAGATAATATATTGAAGGTGCTTCGCGCTGCATTGATCTATGATGCACGAACCCTGCCGATCCGGCAATCACCGAGAAACGTTATCCTGAACGAAGAATCAACAAGTCCGAATACTCTAAGGAGTTCTCGGCTGGAGAGAAATAAAACCCGCTGCCCATATGAAATATTAAACTAGAAATGGTTGCGCAGCAACCAATAAAATAAAACTCACTCACTAGATAAGTTGCGCGGCACTGTAATTAAATCCGCGGAGCCAATAAGAAGACACATGGCACATGGCACAATGAGGCTAGGCCTTGTCAAGTGGAGAAAGCAGCGGTAGCACGTGCGCCGACACGGAGTGCTGAGTAAAATAATGATTACTATCACTACGGCTGATGCGGCATGCAAGAGAAGGGAGTCCAAGGTGGAGTGTTGTCTATTTTCAGTATTTACATTTCATATAGTTAACGGTAAATATAAGAGCGGTAGTTACAGGTAGTTAGCAAGTTTTCAGACCCCTGCAGTTGTACTACGAAGCAGCGCGCTTAGTGTATGATGAAAGGATTTTATTTGAAGCTTCGAGCGAGAGAATATTATTGAACTTAGAATTATTTTGAACACCTTGAGAGCTCGCGAGGCATGCCTTGCTCAAGCGTGCTTGATTTGTTCAAGTAAAGTACAGTAATTGATTGCGCTCTTCTTAGAAAATATTGTATTGTGATAACTTGAATGTGCATTTGTGTTTTTGGAACTTGTTTGTGAATTCCGAGTTATTGCAAGTGGCAGAGGTTCGAACCCTTTGGCTTGTCAGTAATCTCTGAGGTTTTTGGTTTATTCCCAAGTGGCATAGGTACAAACCCTGTGGCTTGTGGATGTGTTTTCTGTGTTTGTGTATCTCTGGATCGCATAGGTTAGAACCCTGTGGATCTACGAATGGGTTTTGAAGTGTTTTCTGCTTGGAGCACAAGGCTTTAAGTCGTGTTAAGTGTATTGTGAAATGTTGTGGACACTTGTGTGTTGTGCACGACATATTTTGAGGGTTATACATTCTTGTAGAACGTTTGGGGGCTTGCAAAATAATACTTTTGCCTTGAGGCCAAGCAATTCTGTCACTCACCTCCTGTTCCAAAAGCATTTGGATTTAGAAGATTATTATATTGCTAAGCGCACTATATTATATTGTAATGTGCAAGGATTCTTTCAATACTACTGCTATTGTGTGCTTGTATCGCACATCACCCCCGAACTACTGAGGGTTTGTGTGTGTGTGAGTGTGAGTGTGGGTGTGTTAGTGTTATATACGCTAGTGCATTTCTAGCTCGGCGCACACAGAGCCTCTTCAATGTAGCCTGCAATTCTTCTTTCCTGAACTTCTCTGATCCCGTAGGTTTTGCATAGCCACCAATCATGAAGTTCCCCTTATGATCGGCTTCTATGATTAAGGCCAGCTCTCCTTGATCATCAATCAAATCATCGATTACTGAAAATCCTGCTCTACCTCTCGCTGCGCTACCCTACGTTGCCCATGGGAAAATGTAGGGATCATAGTACTATGCAACGAGTTAGGATCTTTTATCTTTATCATTTGTCCTCCATCAGCCAAGTTGAATACAGTGCTCGTCATTAGAACATCAAAGGGCCGGCCTAGTAGTACATCATACGCCGGATCCCTTATTATATGTACTTGTAGATACACTGTAATGTCTCTGAATAAGAATGGCACATTCTTCGCCATCCCTAATGACTTCTCGACTTGTTTATTTGTGGATTGCATGTTAATGACCTTGTCAGGGTCATACATCAATCCTAGTCTATCTGTGACATGTGCTGACATTGAGACAATCTGGGAGCCTGTATCATACAAGCTCTCCAACTTCTCCATCCCATTTACGAGAGGGAAGACTGATCTCAACGCGTGTGAATCCTTAGCCACATAAACAGGCTTCAGGTCCTCTCTGCGCTCCGCAGTTTCATTCATATATTGCAGAAACGGATCCAGCCAGATTAGTGAGCCTGCAGGCACACCATCTTTCGTTTCCATCGTTACCATGAAATTTCCGGTGTAGGGTAAGTCCGAGATGTGAATCGCACCCCCTGGTAACATCTCCTCGCTTTCAGTTTCAATTTGTGTAAAGGGGAATATATCCTCCTTTACCTCTTCTTCTTCTTCTTCCTTGTCCTCATCAGGTCCCTCACCCAGGAAATATCCAAACTGTGGTTTCCCATTCTTTCCTTTCTTCCCAAGCTGGATCCGTTTTAGAGTGAGCTCACTCTTTACATCCTCTCGCAACTTGGATAAGGAGAGAAGTTCCCCAACAGTAACTGGAACTTCCATGTTCATAACATGTTCCAAGATCTCAGCCCGATTGCCTCGTTCTTGGATAGGTGCCTTGATTCTATAGGCAGGTTCCTTCGAGTCCGCAGGGTAAAACATAGGTACCGTCTTACTATTTTTCTTGTTCTGAGGACCTCCCTCACCTCCAGGGTTGGTAATATCTCTTGCGTTCGCAAATTCCTTTGGAACACGGGGGACCACCACTTGTGGGGTAAGTATGAACTTGGGTGCAGGGTCCATCCACACTTGCTTATTTTTCACAACTGGCTTGTCGTCTTCAGAGCCCGCTCACTCAACTGATCGCTCTCTCCCACTCTCCCTAACTCTGGTTTTCTTTTGGTTTTTGTTTACGTCCTCCGGGGGTGATGGTGAACCCGACCTGGCTACTCCACTGGTCTTATGGTTCCCGCCCGCCTTCATTGAATGTCTAGAAAAACCCTGCTCCCTCTCTTCGTCTGTGGGCATTTCTCGTTCCGGATCTTCTAAGCTAGGGCCTCTGCCTCTGGTTCTCAGCCCTGATCCGCCTCCTCCTGCATTGTTTTGCGAGTGGAGTGCGTAAACTTCATGCTCCAAGTCCTGCTTTTCTTGGAGAAGGACCGCCAGAGAGCCTGAGATGTTCAGCAGACCAGGAGTCACTGAACCCGACAGTAACACGTTCTGACTCAGGTTCTTTGATGTGTCCAGGTGAGTGTAATACTCATCAATTCTATTCTTGACATAGGGATCCCTTATTTCTTTGGGAATGATCCCTCCGCCCAGTAGGTGAGCTCTACCATTCATGAGGACTATCTTTCCTGCATTCACATAGTCCATTTTTGTAGGGCACTCAGCAGAGACGTGCCTGTCTTTCTCTCCACAGAACCAACAGTCTAGTGAGCTCACTCCGGAATTGACATTACCAGACCTTGGGAGATTCCCAAACCCTGGATTTGGAGTGCATGCGCTAAACTGAGGCTGCTGATTCAAGTGCTGTACTTGGTTCTGCATCTGGAGCTGCTGATTCTGTAAGAAGCTCATCAGGCCTCTCTGTTGTTCGATGAAGGCCTTCTCTAGAGCCGCAATCCTCTGGTTTCCCTGCTGAGTTTGCTGCTCGAAGATATCCTTCATCAATGCCAAGAACCCTCTGAAGTCTTCTTGTTTTATCGCTGGCTCAGGTGACACACTATTTCTCATACCTGGTCGAGCTCCGTACATTTCCCTCGAGGCCAATACAGCTGTATCTAGCCTGCAGGCTTCGTTTCTTTTTCGATCCATCGAGGAGAACACTCCTTGGAGGACGTCAAGCCCACTGGCCATAACCTCTTCTAAGGTATACGGATTCGCCAGGTCTCTCTTAGTTTTCCCCGCCGGTGGAGGCAACCGTTCCAACCTAATTTTGATCGACTGGTACAGTTCCTCCGACATTGGCATAAGGAAGTGGTCGATGAGCTCTCTATTTGACAGTACTTTATCTTTTGTAAGTGTAGCTGCCAGTACTTGGAACTCTCTTTTAAACAACATAAAATCGGACTTTTCTCGAATGGGTGAAAGATTATATCTTCAGACCAATTGCTTTAGTTCCTGCACAGCATCTCGGTCCCCAGCAAGTGTGCCATCGTAGCTACCCATGACTTCTTTTTTGAAATCATTGTATGTCCTGTTTTCATAGTGATCAATGACCTTCCATTGCTTGGCGGTCTTGATATCAGTGTATATGATTGCATAACACTTCTTTTCTTTATCATCAGTAATGGCACACTTGGAAAATAAATCTTCCAAGCATTCAAAGAATCTCTCAAGCTCTTCAGGGTCTGTCGAGCTATCAAAAATGGGCGCGGCCTTTTCATTCGGGCCAGGCATAGACTGAGCCATAGTGACTGCAGTACAAAATGGGGGAATAATTAAATTTGGGTTGTAATTTTGGTACGAGCTCAGTGGAGCTCTAATTGTACTATAAGGTCCGGGAATACTAGAACTACAAGCTCTATGACAAGTAGCTGTTACTGGAGCAGGGATATTCTCTGCGTGTGCTGAGGGCACTCGCTGCGATGGGCCAGCCTGACCGGTTCTTCCTCTCTTGGGTACCTGTTCCATGGGCTGGAACGGGAAGAGGGGTGGAACAGTTAGTCCGCTCGCTGATTTTTGTGCTCTAGTTACAGGGTCCTGACTTAGAGATGGTCCTGGTTGTCCTGGTTTATGGGACGATGGTTTTCTCTGTGAGGGGTTACCTCGGTTGTCGGCAGTCCTTGGGTTAGAAGGACCAACGGATTTGCTCCTTGAGAAGGAAATCTTTGATAAGCTTAGTAGCTAGTTACACCAAAGTGTAAAGATTCTCCACGAAACTTGAAGTAAGGTTAATTCACAGTTGAAACTCCCCCTCGCGGTGGGCTCCAAATGAAGAGGCTGGCTGTGGGCACCTGTGGAATAGTGAGCGGGCTAAAAGGCGAACCTCAAAAACCCACACACACACTCACACAACTACACAAACTACAATCACCCTCGTAAGTTCTAGGGGGAGCGATTATTTCTAATGCAATCCAACTATACTTCAATATCTCGAAGAGTTTCTCTTATTCTCAGTGCTCTTAGCGAAGCTAAGCTTTCTTGTTACGGTTTATTCATTTTTATCTGTTTTACTCAGCTTGATTACTCATATGTGATCCCCACGGATCATTTCTCACAGTACTATTATTAGCATAGCCACTTGTATTTAAGTAGAGCCTCCGCTGGTCTAAACCCCAGCTTCAGCTAAGGTTTAATCTACCCAACTCAAACTCCGTTCTTCGCGTCTATCTGCCCACAATCCGCTTTGACATTGCCTTTGACCTGCTAGTGTTTCATCCACCAAAGTGCAAGTGGTGATCCTAGCACGATCTAAGTCAATTATTAGTTGGTTGTTAACATTTAGCCGAAGCTCGACACTTGTTGCCCAACGAACCGAACGTTGCCCAACATTCACCCCTCTATTTTACTCGTCGCAGTTGCCCATCTGGTTCTGCATTTCCTATTGCGAGACCTGTTAGCCTCAGCGTTAATGAGGGTAGCAATCACCCTTATCCTGTGTCGATTCTACCTCCCAGCCCCCCTGCTCACGGCTTACCTGGTAGGACTCTACATCGGGATAATCTGATTCTAAACACCCATCCCTTCAAACTGATGCCGTTCCCCGTCATCATACGAGCTGTCGTAATCTCAGCCATCATCGTGCTGATAACGACCAGCGAGCTCTATCCTGTTCTAACAGTCACATGGTTAATCGTGACCGTTGGGCTGTATGAAGGATAGACTCATGGACGGATGCCCTGGTCCAACGCCATTCCTGCAGTCTTCGCGACTTTTATACTCTTTTTCTTGTCCATTATTTTGTACCAACTACACTGCTGTTTTCGACAACAGAGGAGAGTCCATGCACAACTCCTGTTCCATTACGTTCCCAGCACTCCCGCCTACCCCCCACCAGTAATACACATTCCCGCAGCATCTCAGCAGATGATACGAGATGTTGAATCAAACGCCTCCGGGGGACCTGGAGAATCCCTCTACAGATCATTGCGACCCAGCTCGCGATACTCAGAGTCGAGCACCGACTCCTACAGAAGCGCTACCGCCGAATCTGCCGACTCCGTCGACATCACAGATACCCAGGGTGTACTCCTCGACAGAGGAGACTCGCCCCTACCAGGCCTCTTCGACCAGTCTCCAGTCCAAGGCGAGTCAAGCGCCGACAGAGGCAGAAGACAAGACACCAGGCCTCTGGACGAGGGTGAAGAAAGCCCTGACACCGAGCATGAAGGGGACGAGCTCACCAACCTCGAAAGGATCAGACTCAAAAACCTCCTCAGCGACCTCTACCCGAACGAGGAGGAAGATGCAACCTATACCGGAGACAACTGGAGTGGGCGCTCCGCCACAAGGTGGACAGATGCAGATTGGAACAGTGAGCGCAGGAGATACAAGAGCAGGACCGGAGGAGATGATTACGATGAAGATTCCGGAGAGCTTAGTCTTGGGGCCTCTGCCGTGTCTACCCCCAGTTCAGATGGAGCAAGGCCCCATGGACGTGTTTGGCCCATTAACAGAGGGCCCCCGGTCGCCTGGTACCCAAGTACCAGCTGGGTCTACGCCGACCCAGAGGAAGAGGCTCCTATGGCCTGAGAGTCGACCGAGCAGCCCCTCCCTGCCATACCAGAAACCGACACGTCCGCCCCCTCTGTCCCCAGGGCTGAACCGATGGATCAGCAGCTCTGGGACGAGTTCCCAGATTATGACCCCGAAGAGCTTAGCACAGTTGCCGGCGCCGGGGACCTCTCCCCCGTCACCCCTTTTACCCCGTCAGTCGCGGGTCGAGCATTTGCCGACCCCATCCCTCGCTACCAACGTCCCTGGCCCCTTCTCTACCACACCCTCGTCGAGTCGCTCGCAATCCCTAGAGATGCCTGGCTCCTCCCAGAAGCAGAGGCCCGAATGGACGCTGCAAGAGCGCATGACACACACATCCAAAGGGCTGAAATTGCCACCCTTCTCAGACCTGACTACCACGACCTCCCCCTCGAGCCTGACGCCACCCCCGCTGAGGTCGAGAACAGACAATGCGCCGCCGCCCTCAGATATGCCGGGCGAGTCGAACATGTCGGGACCGATCTCAAGGCGCGAAGAAGAGCCTGGGATGCCTACCAGTCTGAAATTACCAACAAGGACTCTGACATCGGGTGATGGAGGAGGAACAAGGAAATCGACCAACTTGCCAGAGAGGGGAAGAAAGGGAAGGATGCCGAGTAGGCCCCCCAACGTGACGTTGGAAACACAGGTGATGGACGCCATAAGGACAGTCCTCACCAGACCTGGGGCACCACTACCCGCTATATTTAATATCCTTCCTTGGGAGGGATTGTATGAAATTATGATGGAAGACATGGAGAAAGAACCCCAGTGGCTTTTCACTGAGGCAGGAGAGGATTATCGCAGCGCGAGGTACGCCGGAGATGTGTACCTCATGAAGAACATTTTGGAGGTAGAAACCTGGCACCGAGTGGCTCTTGTGTGGAATCAGGTGCACCCTGAAGCGCCGTGAAGGACCTGTGAACCGTACTGCCGCCCCCAGCCTATGCCGAATCCCTTGGAAACCATGGAGTTCATGGCAGGCACGGGGGGAGAAGATGAAGATGAAGGTGGTGGGTTTTGGGATGATCTGGGCGCCGGGACCTCAAAAGGAAAGGAGTCAACGGTACTGAAACAGCCGCCACCGGCGCTGCCAAGGAAGTACCCAGAGGGGTACCCGCCTCCCGATGACAATCCGCACTTGCGATCCCTCTCGAGACCTCCCAAGCCACCGGTACCGCCGACGGTACCTCCTCCCCCTGATCCTATTCCACCCTTTGTGTTGGCTCCGGGTGCAGCGAACAACCCCTGGAATGACGTGAAACCCAAGCTGATCACTCAGCCGGAGTATTTCACAGGGGTATCTTTGGATATCACCCGCTTCCTTCATCATTGCAAGATGTACTTCCAGGTCTTCCCAATGTACTACACAATGAATGACCAGGGGCAGAACCCCTACCACATCACGTTCGCACAAGGCTACCTATGGGGAGAAGCCCAACAGTGGTGGAATGACCAGTACTACCAGTACCGGACTCCACAGGGGCACTGGAGGTTCCCCACCTGGGAAGAATTTTCTTACGACCTAACGGTCCAATTCCGCGAGGTAGCCGAGTTAGCCATATGGAAGCAGGAGTGGAAGAAGGTCCGACAGTCGGACTTCAAGTCCACGGTGGAGTTCTTCACGAAGTTCGAACGTCTAGCCCACAAGTGCGAAGAGTTCGAAGATGAGAAGCAAATGTTTGAGGCAGTAGAAGCGGTGATTAGGCCAACGGTACACAAAACGGTTATGCATGGGGACAATGAGCGCCCCACAACCTATGCGCAGTGGAAGGCATGAGTCCTGAGGATCGACGCCAATTATCGGTACGATGTGGCCCAGGGTCTCGCCAGTAAGACCTCCCCGAGCTAAGGCAGTTCGGGTTGAGGCAGCCAAAATCAATCAAAGGGACAAGGTTCCAGTGGTGATAAGAAGGACGCCACGGGAACAACATACAGCAGCGCAGGGCAGCCAATGGAAATCAACAAGCTCCGTTCTGACAAGCGGTGCTTCAAGTGTGGGAACACCGGGTGGAACCGAGACCACAAGTGCCCGACGGACAAGTCCAAATGGCTTCCCATCAAACTCCCACCTCGTAAAAAGCCCAACATCCAATGCCTACGACAGTTACTCGCGGAGGCAGAGAAGGAAGAAAATGGCAAGGAGACGAAGATCGAGGAGGTCAAGGAGGAGAAGTCGTCAAAAGACGAGCCAGCGTCAAAATAAGCGATTTGACGACGTCGGCTAAGGACTTAGTTTCATCTGGTGCACACCCCTGTAATAATAGTCGGACTTATACTACGTATGTAGGTACCCCCTATGATCAATATACCACAATTTTCGCCACGTTACCAGTAGGAGAAGCCAAGCAAGAAGAATCGCAAAACGCCAACGGCGTAGGAGGGGATTCCCGCTGCCTGACACGGTCTGTGTCGGACAATGAACCCCTAGGGGCTGGTCCACCTCAGACACCCCTGCTTGACCGCATGGGGAAAGTTCTGGAGCACCCAGCGAGCGCCTCAGGTCAAGACAAGATGGATGCCAGACGTGGTGGTCGTCGCCCCGGCAGGGAGAATCGGCCAACAACTCCGACGGACGGGCCTTCCACTCAGGTTGTTCCTCCCGTCAGTGGCGGAAAAGCAGCTGAGGCCGGGAACCAAGGGGACCACCTACATTTAGTAGTGGCCTCATCCGCAAACGATGCCGACCCCCTTGTGGAGCCAATATGTGTGCATCTGCCTAGAGTTTCTGAGAGTACCGCCGGCATTAGGAATGAGGATAAGTACGGAACCGCAGTGGAGGTTACAATGCCATGCACAAGCGCCCTTGGCCAGGGCCGAACACAGGGCAGCGAGCCCTCCTCCACCGACTCGACGGAAGGTGACCAAATGCTGCCAAGGGGCCTTACCGACTGGCCCGGTGACCAACTGCCACCTCGAGGCAAGAAACCCCCCATGTCAGTAGAGGAAGTAGAAGACGAGGAAGCTCACCTCCGGTCTGACATACCAGTCACAATGGCCCAGGGGAAGTCTCGTGTGACCCCCGAACCCGCAGCGACAACCGAGGTCAGGAGGGACATTCTTGATATGTACTACGAACCGTTCGGTATGCACTGGATGCGGAGAGCGCTCCGACTCGCAAAGGACGAATCCGCTGCGTTCGCCGCCCTGAAAGGGTGGGTACATCCCCAACAAACGGGAGAGATTACCATTGAGCTGTGGGACATGCTCAGGGAGCAGCCGGAGACTGCAAGGGAGGCCAGGGACAAGTGGGAATGGATGGAGGACCTCCAGAAGCCACCTATGTACATACGCGGGAGGAAGGGGTGTAATGTATCGATCACTGTGCAATTGGAAACGCTAGACACCCGAGAAGTGCATGCTCTAAAAGCTTTAGTGGACAGCGGCGCGACCAGGAGTTCAATTGATTGATCCTGGGCTCAAAAGCATGCCCTTAATCTTAAAAAGGCGGCACGACCTGTTCTGGTCTACAATGCCGATGGCATGAGAAATAAAGGTGGAGACATAACTGAGTATGCCGAGGTACGATTGCGGATAGGGGATCACGTGGAAAGGATCGAACTAGCCGTAGTCAATCTAGGGACCACGCCTTTATTCCTCGGGCATGACTGGCTCCAAAGGCACAATCCGCTAATTGATTGGAACATGGGGGCCGTCACTCTTGCCCAATGTACCTGCCACAAAGTCCCATTCTCCTTACCAGACACAGACCCCACATCCCGATGGGAAGAATATGAGGAAGGGGATATGATTCTAGTAATTGACTTTGATGAAGCCTTTCATGTACGAGCAATGGGCACCAAAGCAAACAAATTGGCAGCCCAAGCCAATGCCAAAAAGGCAGCGAAGATGTTTGAAGAAAGCGTGCCCGAGGACTATCGGGAGTTCAAAGACGTTTTTGATAAAGAAAACTTCGACGAACTACCCGCCCGAAAGCCCTGGGACCATGCTATCAAGCTCATACCCAATGCTAATGCCAACCTCGATTGCAAGGTCTACCCTCTTAATCCCACGGAACAAGCAGAGCTTGATAAGTTCCTGGACAAGAACTTGTCCACTGGTTGCATCCAACCCTCCAAGTCACCAATGGCATCCCCCTTCTTTTTCATAAAGAAGAAGGACGGAAAGTTGCGCCCGGTGCAAGACTACCGCAAACTCAATGAGATGACCATCAAAAATCGGTATCCACTGCCATTGATTGGGGAACTCATGGATCAGCTCAAAAAGGCCAAGTACTTCACCAAGCTAGACGTACGCTGGGGGTACAATAATGTCCATATCAAGCAAGGGGACGAGTGGAAGGCTGCATTTCACACTAACTGTGGCCTCTACGAGCCCTTGGTGATGTTCTTCGGACTTACCAATTCACCGGCCACATTCCAGTGGATGATGAACGACATCTTTAAGGACCTCATAGCTGCAGGGGAAGTCTTGGTGTACCTGGACGACATACTCATCACATCACGGACCAAGGCAGAACACTGACATGTGGTCTGGAAGGTGTTAGCTATTCTGCAGAGTAATCAACTGTTCCTGAAGGCAGAAAAGTGCGAGTTTGAAGTAGAAGAGACGGAGTACCTGGGGGTCATCATTAGTGAAGGAAAATTATGAATGGACCCCGTCAAAATAGCGGGCCTGCTGGATTGGCCGATTCCCCACAAAAAGCAAGAATTACAATCGTTTCTAGGCTTTTGCAATTTTTACCGACGGTTTATACGTGACTACAGCAAACACGTGAAGCCGCTGACGACACTAACCAGCAAGGCCGATTGGAGCTGGGGAAAAACCCAACAGGAGGTGTTCGATAAGTTGAAGGAGCTGTTCCGCGAAGATGTGGTGTTGGCCATACCACTGGATGAAGGGAAATTTTGGGTAGAGGCCGACTCCAGCGAGGGAGCCGTAGGAGCCGTGTTGTCCCAATGGCAGAGTGACAAGTGGTGCCCCATAGCCTTCCTGTCGAAGGCATTGACCACGACGGAGCGAAACTACGAGATCTATGACAAGGAACTCCTAGCCATTATGATCACCTTGGAAGAGTGGTGCCAATACCTTATGGGCACTCGAGAGGCCTTCGAGATTTGGATGGACCATTCTAATCTTCAATATTTCCGTAAACCCCAAAAACTTAATCGATGACAAGCCAGGTGGGTAACGGAGCTGGCCGAGTACCAGTTCACCCTACACCATAAGCCAGGAGCCCAGAATCGTAAAGCTGACCTCCTGTCCCAACGAGCAGATCATGACCAGGGGAAGGACGACAACAAAGACATGACCGTCCTAAAGGCCGAGCATTTCCGGGCTCTCATAATGCCGACACAGGAGGAGTTGCACAAGGAGGTCAGACTAGCCACTCATGACCCCCGTAAGTGGGACCGAGGAATTTCTGATTCTCTTAACCACGAAAAGGGGGTCACCCGAGATCAGGGATTACTCTGGTACGACGGGCATATCTATGTTCCCATAGACAAGGGGTTACGAGGAAAACTCATCGCCCTCTGTCATGACCATGTCACCGCAGGACATCCCAGCATGGAGAAAACCAAAGAACTCATCCTTCGAGACTACTGGTGGCCCCGCATGCAGTGAGAAGTGGAAGCGTATGTAAAAGGGTGCGAAGTCTGTCAACGGACTAAGGCAGATCGTTGCCCCAAAAGGGTGCCCCTCCACCCGAACGAGGTACCGGACCGCCCATGGACTCATGTATCCGTCGACATGATCACTAAACTCCCCACCTCGAAGGGATTTGATTCCATCCTAGTCATTGTCGACCGATTTTCTAAAACAATCATCCCGATCGCCTGTACTGAGGAACTCACCTCCATGGGCTTTGCCAAAATCCTGAGAGACTATGTCTACGTACCTTACGGGGTAATGCCTGTGAAGGTCATCTCCGACCGAGGTTCCATCTTTGTATCCAAGTTCATGAAAGAATTTTACAAGTTGATACAAGTCGAGGGGAACCCTTCCTCTGCCTACCACCCTCAAACCGACAGGCAGACAGAACGAGTCAATCAAGAAATAGAGAAATATCTCAAGATGTTCGTCAACTATCGACAGGATGATTGGAGTGACTGGTTGCTGCTGGCTGCCTTCACCCACAATAACTGGAAGCACTCGGCCACCGGCTTTTCTCCATACAAGGTGGTATTCGGGCGAGACAGTCAGGTCATCAAGATGGCCCAACCTCCGGATGTTGTTCCAGCCGCCTCTAAACTAGTCAAGGGGATAAAAGAAATCCAGGAGAAGGCCAGAGAATCCCTGGACAGGGCGGCAGAATCAATGAAGAAGGCTTACGACAAGCAAAAGGGCAAGGCAGTGGAGTACCGGGTGGGCGATAAGGTGTGGTTGGACACTACGAACCTGAATCTTCCACGCCCAACCAAGAAACTCGGAGATCAACGGGTAGGCCCCTTTACTATCCTAGCAAAGAAGGGGGCCTCCACGTACAAGCTCAAACTACCTACCGCTTGGAAGATCCACAATCGGTTCAACGAGTCCATTTTGACCCCGTATCATGCTCCCGAATTCCCCAATCAACCGTACCCTGAGAGGCCACCTCCCGAATTAATCGACGATGAGGAAGAGTATGAGATCGAGGAAATAGTGGAAGAAAGGGACAAAATTGTTGGCCGTGGACGAACGCGTCGAGCCATTATGGAGTATTTGGTAAAATGGAAGGGATACCCGATGGAAGAGAATTCCTGGGTAAAGTGATCAGACATGGCCAATGTGGAAGAACTCGTCAATGACTATGAAGCTCGCATCCAAAAGGTCGAGTGGAAGGTCAATGACAAAGGGAGGACGGTTGGGATCGACACTAAAATACCACCCAACCATCTATCGAGGTACCACGAACTGGACACTCCCTGTCTCACCGAAATCATCACTGTACCCTCCTCCCAATGCTCAGCTTCAAGACACTCCGAGGATATTAACGCAGTAGGAGAAGTGGACGCTTTGGACGTGGGAAGACATGTCGAGCCCATCTCGGTCAACTCCTTGTTCCGAAGACTAATAGTCGACATCTCCGAGTCCATGGACAAAGCGCTGTTGGAGGAAAACAAAAAATATATCGATGACCACCTGAGCGAGAAGCACCAACCCATTACACCATATCCTCGGCAGCTTGTTAACCCAAAGCTTGATGATCCCCGCGTATGAGACTCTTACTTAAAAAGACGAAAAATCGAAATCGAGGCCTCGCAAAGAGAACAACGACCATATACGAATCCTCCTATTCTTCTCGACCCCCCATTGGACGACGAAACCGATGTGGACCTACTCCAAAAGGTAATGGAGATTTGGAATGACAATGAATGCACTTCAGAGGTCGGGTCCTACGAGACAGACGGGGAGGACTCGGATGCCTCATTCGGGACGAACGAGTCTTAAGAGGGGGGTAATGTTACAGTTTATTCATTTTTATCTGTTTTACTCAGCTTGATTACTCATATGCGATCCCCACGGATCATTTCTCACAGTACTATTATTAGCGTAGCCACTTGTATTTAAGTAGTGCCTCCGCTGGTCTAAACCCCAGCTTCAGCTAAGGTTTAATCTACCCAACTCAAACTCCGTTCTTCACGTCTATCTGCCCGCAATCCGCTTTGACATTGCCTTTGACCTGCTAGTGTTTCATCCACCAAAGTGCAAGTGGTGATCCTAGCACGATCTAAGTCAATTATTAGTTGGTTGTTAACATTTCTCTAATGAATTCCTAAGTCTAGGAACTTTTACAGGAAGGTCATTCACTGGCATGACGCAACCTTCAAGGCAGATTTGAGTTATAATACACAAGGGACACTGATCCCAACAGAAACAGAGGCAATACATGCCAAAACTTTAGTGAGCTCACTAAAAGAACACCACAGGCAAGCACTGACTTAGCCCGCTCACTACACAACTGTATGTAGGGGTTCTCCAACTAACTCCAGCAGGTTATCTCGACTCAAGAACATGTCAGAAGCACTCGGAAAACAGATTCAGAAACGGAACTTCAAACAGAACTGACACGGAACAGACTGAAACAGAACAGAACAGAACAGAACAGATCTCAGATTTCCACTTCAACACATTCTCCGAACAGACTTATCACACTTAACAGAACAGAAACAGCGTCACTGATTCGTATTCACTCTGACTAAGTTCTCAAAAGTCTTATCAAAAGGGTATCTCGTATTTCTCTGAGTGAGCTTGCTAATTCTACACACAGCTCGAAGTCACAAACTGGTCCTTTGTTACAGTACCGCTTTCAACGCATGCACGGGAACTCGGGGGCTCGAAACTTTGCCTCTACCTACTGTAACCAGCCTACTTATACTACAAGGGAATTAGAATTACAAATGTCGCACAGTACCCAGACTCCTACATGCGTAGCATGTTGCCACCGCCGTCTTACTGAGCATCTGAGTCGGACTTCCCAGTTTTAGTCTCATTTCTATAGTGAGCTCACTAAACGCGTGCCAAGAGGTGCTCTCCTGACACCCGTGGGCTTGTTCTCTAGCGACTGACAGGTCTAGGCACACAGAACTATCAGTTCTGGCGTATGTCATTCATGACTTCTTTCTTGGATTCGCAGAGGCTTCTCATAGACACGGCAACAAGTGAGTCTTCAAACAATGGGACTCAGAACAATGGAATGCAGGCTCGCAGACTTCGGCCAAAGCCCATTGCCCAAGCTCGTGCCGGTGATATCTGTCATCTCGCTTAAGGATTTCCCCGGATTTTCATGTATGACGCGTCACAGTTAGCAAGCGCGCTAAGTACTCTCAGTGTCACTGCAATCTTCAAAGTTCTATCTAGCTCCCACGAGCATGCTTGTAAGTTAGAGCCTAAGGCATTGGGTATAGGGTTTGGCCTTCTCATCACGCATGCCCATGAGGTACAGTGCCATGACTAAGTCCTGTTTAGAATCCCATTGCTTCTTATGCCATAAGTTATATTCCATATCATTGCACCGCATAGCATTAGTGTCAATGCATAGTTTTAGTCCGCTCACTCACTATATCTCAGTATGCATGTAAAACACTTTAGATTGCAAAATTACATGCATAAATAGGCTGCAGTCGCAACACCGGGAAGAACCTATCATCATTCGGAACATGCACCTGAAGCAGGGAAGCATGAAGGACGTTATGAATACCATGACACTTGAGATCAGAAGGTAGCTCCACTTCATAGGAACCATTTCCGAAGTCCCACGAGATCCTGTATGGCCCAATGAATTTCGGAGCTAGCTTTCAAGCCAGACCTTTGGGGAGTGATATGTTCTTCGTTGAAATATACACCAAGTCTTCTGCTGCAATGGGGGAAACCCGATGATGCCTGTTTGCATCATGTGTTTGCTTGACTCGTGCAGCGAGGATGCTATCATGAGCACTCATCAACACAGTTTTCACCATCTTGGCAAATTCTCGAACATCTGGAAACTCTGAGTCAGTCAGCAAGTTCCAAATCATTGAACAAGGAACATGCCCAGTATTCAAGAAGAGAGGGGAGTACCCTGTTGAGTCTGAACAAGCACTGTTGATTGCAAACTTGATGGCAGGTAAGCGGGCAACCCAATACTTCTGGTCCGGCGAGATGCAATTCCGAATCATCTGCGTGATAGTCCTGTTTGCTCATTCAGTTGAACCATCTGACTCTGGATGATATGCACTAGACATATGGAGATTTACCCCAATCAACTTGTGCAAGTGAGACCAAAAATTGCTCATAAAGATAACATCGCGGTCAGACACGATATTCTTTGGCAGGCCATGATGTTTGTATATTTCTGCAAAAACAAGTTCGGCAACTTGAGAAGCTTTGTAGTTAGTTCATGATGGGACTAAGTGCACCATACCAGTTAAAAGGTCTATGAATACAGAAATACTGTTAAATGACCCATCCCTGTTTGAAGATTCAGGGAGAGGACCCACAAAGTCAAACCCCATAGATTCCCAAGGGAAAGTCGGCACCTTCAATGGATTTAGCAAGCCATAAGGCTTCTGATTCGAGGGCTTGCTTCGCCTACATGTAGAGCAGGACTCACAGTAGGCCCGAGTATCCCTCGCAATACTCTTCCACCAGACGTGGTCCCTAAGGTAGGCCAACGTCTTTGAAGATCCAAGGTGAGCCACTAGAGAGTGAGCCTCACTGATTATGATCTCCCGTAAGTTGCGGTCACACACACAAACGTTCTCCGGGATGCATAGGTGTAATGCACTAACTTGGATTGAACAACATTTGCCTCTAAACTGTCACTCACGTTCAGTGATTCAGTTGTGAAGAGGGCGTTGCAATCACTAGGTCAGAAACAATAGTCCTTAGTCTTGGAAGCAGGGAATTTCTGTGTGAAAAGTTGGGAGTGTATAACTTTAGCCAAAGCTGGGGTGTAAGACCACAGCAAGGCTCAACTAAATACATTGCTGTATTTACTAGTATGTACTGTCCTAATGCATCGCTGTCTTCTGTATCGTATGGCACTGGTATGGTAGAAGTCCTCCTGTGAACGTTGAGGCTTCCATCCTTGTGGCGCTTGGTATAGGAGAAGCGCTCATGCGAATAAGGAGGGCAGTGTCCATATGGTGCTTGATATGGTAGAAGCGCATCATGAGTCAGAAGACTAGCATCCATGTGGTGCTATCTTCAGAGGAGTGTATGTGGTGTGCTATCCATCCCGGGGTGTGACTTGTGTCAACCCATGAAGCATGAGGGAATATCAAGGGTAGGGCCCATAGAAGTATGATCAGACTTATGGGCCATCAAATGGATCATGCATGTGAGCGATGTGATCATGTGTGCGAAGTGTGAGTCAAAGCGTGTGGGCAGTGTGACCAAGCAGGTCATGAATGATGCGGATCAGGTATGAGGAATGATGATGAGGGTCGAATGATGAGTTGCCGTGATGCTGAGATAAGATAAGATAAAGCAAAAAATAGGGGCAAATTCATGACAATAGGAGCTTGTGACCTTCCTCATGCAAATAAACCAGACCATTCTCCACCGAGAAATTCTTGAAGTGTGAAGGGGTGGCTGATATCTTGGACAGTAGTGTATCACCAGGTGTGTTGTCTCGCATGATTGGTAGCAAGTCAATGCCTAGTAAACGTGAGGAAACGAGGCCGGTGAGGGATGACAGCAAGGAACTTGCTAAGGTCGTGTCAGGGCCCAGCACAGCCCCAGCTGCTGGTAACTCTGAATCCAGTATAGCCAGGTTTTGGATCAGGCCTCATTGCTCAAGTGGCTGTGCAGCCACATTTCCACCAATGTTCAATGTCGATGGTCCTGTGTCAGGCTCGCCCTCCGCTTCAATGCTGCCATCATCGGATGAGGATGACCCCACATCATCACCACTGTTACTGGGTGCCGCAGCCCAATCCCCAGGACCCTCTGAAGGCCTTGGGCCATGCAACACAAATTTCTTGCCTGCCATATGCTTTGCAAATGCCATGGATGACTTGTTGGCATGGATCTTCGGTTTCAACATCCATTTTGGCTTCGCACCAGAGCCCATACATGTCAACATCATAGCATTCACCTCAAGTCCCATCAACACAGGCGTAGAAATGTCGAGGTCACTGGGATTGGTAGGTGAATGATCCTCATTGTGTTGAGGGAATTCAGAGGGTGCGCAGACAGTCCCTAGAGACTCGTTGGAGTACAGATGAGATAGGGCATCTGTGAGTATGTTCTCAGTTCCGGGAACGTATACTACCTCAAAGTCAAAGTCCGATATCAACTCCATCCACCGAGCTTGTTGTCCAGACAAGTTTCACTGATTCAAGAGGTGAATGAGTCCTTTGTGATTGGTGTACCACTTGAAGTGACATCCCAGCAGGATGTCTCAATGTTGCCTCATTGTCTCAACTCCTGTGAACATTTCCTGTTCATGCACTGGGTAGTTCTGTTGTGCGGAATTCAACTTGGCAGAGAAAAATGCAGCCACCTTCGCTCTTTTCCAGTCTTCACCCTGGCTTACAACACCAGCGATTCTGGTACTGCTCGCATCAGTAACCACATTAATGGTGGGTGCCTCTCTTGAATAATCAAGAGGAACACGATGATTCTCTCGCCATCGATGTACGTATTCTTTGACTTGTTCGAAGGCTTGCTGATGTGTCTCAGTCCAATTCCAGGGTACAGTAGCTCCAGTTAGGGTGTGCAACACCCCCATGGGAACACGTATGCGGTCAATATTGTCTGCAAGGTATCCGACCGAGCTGAGAAACCCACTGAGAAGCTCACGGTTCGTCGGTACCTTCCAATTCAAGACGGTATCAACTTTTGAAGGATCCATCTTGATTCCTTTGTCATCAACAATATGTCCCAAGATATGCAATTCTTGTGCTAGGATTTGGCACTTTTTCTCACTGAGGTAAAGCCATTGCTCTTCCAGGATGTCGAATATAAGCTCACAGTGTTTTGCATGCTCTTCAATAGTATCTGAATACACAATAATATCATCAAGATAAACATCCATGAACATGCCGATGTATGGAGAAAATAAATGATTTGTCAAGGCCTGGCAAGTAGCGGGTGCATTGCAGTCACCCTGCTGCATCACAAGGCTTATCATGTTTCTGTCAGGTGTAGTTATGGCCATACGGTCAAGGTGCTCCGTGATTATGCGAATCTGTTCATACACTGCCTGCAAATTGAACAGGGACTGATAGTGTCTCCCTGCTACTCGACAGAGAATACCATCAATAGAGGCTAACAGCACCACCATTTTATGGGTGTTCACATTTCACTCATGCAAATCAAACACGGTGCGTAATTCCAGCATATTTTTTGGTTTATTGGGTTTAAATATGCATAACATTGGTACAGTGTTTCATGCTGTAGTCACCTTCCAGTGGCCAGTAGCTAGGTAATCCTTTTTCTTCTCAATCCATTGCCTGAGCAAGGGCTCAGGGCATTTGGATGGTCACCAGTGGTATGTCTTACTTTCATCAATCAAAGGAATTTCATGATTGATGGGCCTAAAAGGAGGTAATGGAGCCTTAGCTGCATCATTAAACAACCCACGAGCTTGTGCAGATTCGAGAATGATGTTTCAAACATCCACAACTGCCTCTTCTGCCAGTTTGACTGAATGGGAGGCTAGTTCACTGACATTAGATCCTTCAATGGGTAAGCTCTCCTCGCTTCCAATATGGACTATGTTCTCATTCATCCCCATAGTGACTTTGTGCTGAAATAGGAACGGTGTCCCAAGTATTACATCATAATTTCCAAGATTTGCAATATCAAAGTATCTTTGTTCATCAATGCCTTGATATTGGAATCTCGGCTTGGTTCCATAATTGATTTTTGAACGTGAGCCTTGTACTGCAAGATGTAATGAAATGGGCTTTTCAAGCTCAATTTTCTTCAAATTTAATTGGTCTGCCAAGGTAGTCGACATGAAATCAGACAGTGAACCTGAATCGATGAGGGCCCAAGCTTTATTCCCTTCAATGAAGACATCTACTACCATTGGCTTTGGGACTAGCTGAGTAAAGTCATGAGGAATACCCGCATTACGTTGAATGGCAGTAAGTTTGTCCCGTTTGTGACTCACATGTCCAAGGTACAGGCTGTCTAGTCTCCTGCAGGGTTTATGTGTTACAGAATCTCCTACATACCCGCCCTCCAAGCCAGCGAGACCAACTTTCCAACCAGACCAGCAGCAGGTATGCAGTTGTTTCTTCTCCCAGCGTTGAACCCGGGCTAGCCACCAGTTGTAGAGCTGGAACTTCGGATGAAGAGCTGTTGCACAGGATAGATGGAATTCATGCCCCAGAGCACGATTGCATACTTGTAATACATTGGGACTTCTGTAAGACATGCTGAACCTTCTAGCCACATCATGGAATTCACCATTGAATCCCTCATTAAGGTATTCTTCAACAAACATGGCCATTAAGTCCTTAGGCAATGGTGTAGGCAACTCAACAGAGGGGATTTCATAAGTGTGAATTAGGTAGGACCTGTACCAGGATACCATGTCGCCATACTGAACGATGTCCACAGGCACAAGTACTTCATCCTGTCCATCATGGCAAGCATCAAACAAGATGAAATTCATGCCTTTCATATGGTACATGGTGAACCATGTTTTAATCCCACCCTCTGTGCCCTTGGAACCTTCGATCGCAAGTGAGTCTGGCCAATTGGTCATGGAATTCATGCGCCAGGCCCACCATTCTTGGAGCATATCACCCATAGGTTGTTTGAGCCACAACTCAGCCTCAGCAGGTGACCAAGCACATGCATGCAGTGTGGGCAAATCATCATCAATGAGTTTGAGTCTGATATTATTTAGTTGAAAGCTCATCGAGCTTTCTGCCACCTTTGATAAACGATCAGCCTCCCTCAACTTTAACTGAATGTTCGCTGAAGACATTGTGGGTGGTTTCCGATGGCCAGGAGGACCCGAACGTGAACCGGAGGCAACTGAGCTACCCTCAGGGCACTGTCAAGAGGTGTGTCCAACCTTTCCACAGCGGAAACACCTTCCTTCAGTGAGGTACTCATTACGTTGCTTTTTATCCAACTTGTGCGCATGCCAGGGGGCCTTCTTATCCATTACAGGCTTCTCCCAATTACAAGCTGGGCCCTTATGTGGAATGCCAGATAATTCACAAAGTTCGTCGTTGAAGCTCGGACAAGCTGGTTTTGGAGAGTGATCTTGCTTGGAGCATGGTATGTCATTCCATTTATTTCGTTCAGTTGTCTCATTCGTGCGATGATTCTTAGCATGGCGGTTATGCTCATAATCTCCATGAGATTTTCCTTCATTACTATGCTGAGTGATGTCAAGGATTTTGGCCATATCAACAATCTCATGCCAAGTATTGATTTCCTCATTATAGAAATGACAACTCAGCTCCTCCCAGAGATCATGCCATAACCCATACCACAAGCGGAGCACTTGAGTATGTTCTGACTCATCCCCAACCATATGGTAATGGCCTTTCAGCTCATGAGCATATGCATGCACATCACGAGAACCTTGGAAACACTGTCTGATCCTTCGACGAACCTTAGCCCAAAAATCCTGAGGGAAGCAATAATTAAACATCTCCCAGAAGAAGGTAGTTAAGTCCCATTCATTGTAATTCATACTGACACTTTGATCATAGAAATCATGGGCCTTCCCTTCCAGGAAACGAGAGATGTGAAATACTTTATCCTCATCTTTAACTCTTCCCATCTTCAGGTATTGTTCACATTCTTGAATGAAGCATGCCACTAATTTCAGGTCATCGCTACCATTATACGTACATGGGGGGATTGGTTTCTCCCATGGAGTATGGTCTCAAGAGTGAGAACGTGAATGACAGTGTCAATTTCTTCTTCTTGTGATGCTTCCTCTTATGACACTCATTCCCAGAGCCTGACTCATCATCCGAGGAAGATGATGAAGAAGACGATGAATCGGAGTCACCAGGTTCATCAGCAGGTGTGTTAATTGGTTCTGCACTGCTAATGGACTTTTTCAAAGCTCTCCCCAAGAAACTATTCGGAGCAACCTGATCCGCAGCAAATGCAGGCCCACTCCAAACGTTGGGTGTATCTCTATGTTTGTGGCCTTGCATGGCATTTTGCGATACATTGATCATGTGGTGCATATCTATGTGAGGATTACCCATCATGTCGGTACCTGCTATTGGGGACCGACCTCACAAACCACCAGGACTACTAGCTTTTAGTCCCAAAGGGCTCGATGACTTGGAATCTCCCTTCCGGTTGCCCAAAGTTGCATCAAACATCTCTTCAGTCTTGATCTCCTCTGCAATCCTGACCTTCTTTACAGGCTTCAGAATCAGGGGTGCTTGTAATTGGCAGGGGTAAAGTGCACAGCCTCTCCAGAAACCTCACCCTTTGTCATGGGGGCTGAGGTGCTGGCCATCTCAGGTTTCATCTTGGATGAAGTACCAGCTTTACTAACAAGTGTGTTAGTGGGATGCTTAAATGCCTTCCAAGTCCTAACAACATCTTCATAGATAGCTTTTTGTACTTCAGGGATCCTCATCTTTCAAAAAATCAAAGTTCTCCCAAGCACATTGTTGATTCTCAGGGTCCAATTCTTCATTGTCAATACCTGGAATCCCAGTGTCCCGAAAATCATGAACCTTTCCTTTGTTGACAAAAGGCCTTTCTACAGGTACTTCATTTCCCATCTCATGTTCAGTATCTGACTCAGGGTTCTGTGTATTTTCAGCTTGAATCACTCCAGCCTGGGCTTCGAGTCAAGCTGCCTCTGCAGCAGCCTCTTGTTCCCTTCTAACTTGATTTGGGATATTAAGGAACTGCTTTTCGAAATGCTTCTGCCATACGTCATGTACATACTTTACAGTATTCTCAATAGCAACCCTATTCTCATCACCATCAGAATCAGATAAAATTTCATATCTATTTTTCATGCTAGCAGTAAACCCGGTGATATGCCTGGTATCAGGCTACCCATAGATTTTGTGATTTTACATCAGTTTATGCAATCTACAAGTGGTACAGAGAGCTACAGTGGAGGCTTCATGCTGGTAGCTAAATACTACATAAAGAATGAGAGCACGGCAGTACAGAACAGACTTAGAAACGACATCTCAAAGAGTCAATTCTACTAGCTGTCAACACACCAAGCTAAGCCCTACCTAAACAAGACTATTACAGTCAAATCTCGGGGACTTGTCTGTATGAAGTATAAAAACCAAGAAGTTGAAGAATGGAATGAACTAGATGCCTTGTCACCTCGATGAGTAGAAAGAACCTGTCAAGAAAAATTGCTAAGTCAAGAAACAGATCAGCTTTCGAGATCAACTCAGGCTAGGAAAGGAATAACCTTGGAAGAATGAATAGCCACATTGGGTACCGAGATAACCGACCTTGATCATGCAGTGATCAACAGAATATAATCTCGGACCTGCAGCTGATCACGATCGGTGGTTACATCCTCGAGATCCTGTGCAGACTGCAGTATTCAATACATATGGCATGCAGCAAGCCTTGCAGATGGAAGAAGGAGCACCCACAGACCAGTAGGGCACTCCTTGGTGACAGAATAAACTGGCGCAGTCGTGTCGAACTGAATAGAAACTATGGAATGGCGCAATACTTGTAGGATAGTGACTCACTGTTTGTATTAATTCCAAAGCTTGTACCATAATTACTGTAGATATTGGCTCCTATACCTAGAACATGAATCGTATAAATTAGCAGCAACTAGATGCATAACGGCAGGAAAGCATTCCCCCACGTTTGTGCTAGTAGCCTGTATAGCTACCTAATCAATCACTGGTTTTATTGCATATCCTTGACTGAAGTGAATTAAGTTACCAAAGTCAACCCATAAGGGCAACTACAGTAATCTAGAAGAGTTAAGTAGGAAGTAGAGCCATCCCCATGTTTGTGCCTTGCTAGTTAATTGAACTGCTCCACGGACAAAGGCCTCGTGCTCTCTCTCTCTGAGATTAGTGATCTAGACATGCTGAGTCGACTTTAAGTCAAAAGACCTCATCTAGTTGAAGTAAAATAAGCCCCAGAATGCTTTAAGTTCGAATAATCGTCGAGTTCAAGGAACTCCAGAGTCTGTGTACTCTTTGCAAGTCTTGTACTTGAAGTCAGAACCTGTGCGTTCTTTGTAGAGTGATTTTGCACTCTTTGTAGACCTCGGAGTCTTTGGTTGTTTGATTATTTGAAGTGTCCACTAGAAGCTCTTCTAGACGACGTCAAAATGAGTATAACTTGCTCAACTATACCTTGCAAAACAAGTTCATAAAATCCCACTATCGTGGACTAGTGTACTTTGTGTAAAACACATCAAAAGAAGAATTGAAGTTGTTTTCGGACAAAACCCCACTAGATTATCTAAATCTAAGTACATCGTGAGTGCTTCTATCGTACTCACCCTCGAACTTATATACATTGGTGATAATGTGTGTGTGAGTGATTTAGTATCTAGATTGATGATCTAGATGCTTGTTTCATTTGTGTGCTGCCCATTACCGAGCACATCACCAGTAATTTTCGAACCAGGGTCTGGGGAAGGGGTACATCTACCCTTCTTCTTCCCCACAGTCTCCCATCCCATAACTTTGCTAGGGTGGAGAACAACAGAATCATCATCGAGATCCAGCAGATCTACATCCAACACAGTTTGGAAACCTGTGTAACTCAGCTCATTCGCAGCAACACGACTGCCAAACTGGCTAGGAAGGTCCTTGGACACGATGGACTCCTCCTTCACAGGCCAAGAAGATAATCCCTTCTCGTTGATAGAGACAGGGCTTGAGCTTCTCACGCTGATGTCAGGCACGAGGCTTGCAATGCTAGTAAGGGGGCTTTCCATGTCCCCCAAAAGGTCAGCATTATTTTTAGATTGAATAGATGGCAACTCAGCAGGAACAGCAGGTGCCTTTTTATTGCCCTAAAGTGGGAGCCCCTGAGCAAATGGAGCAACCCCTTTCGAATGGGTAAATGGTGCCATAGATGCACAAGCAAGAAGAAAAAATTGAAGCGAGTTTAGAGAGGTAGAAGAAGCAAGAGGTTCAGAATTTTGGAGTGGTGAGGCAAAGTTGTGTGGAGATCCGGGTGATCAAGCCAGAGGGTTTCAATCGATGAGGCCTTGCTGGTAAGGCTTTTTTGTTTTTCGAAGTCGAGGTTTGTTGAATTCAAGGTTCTTGTAGGTCAAAAATATGTGACAGTACTGTGATGGGAAGTCGGCAGTAATGGCACATGAGAGTTAGATGAAGCAGAGAGTAGTCGAATGGAGGAAAGACCAGGTGAAAAGAACCTCTATTTGAGTAGTTCTAAGGAGTACGTAGGAGTATTTTAGGTCTTATATACGAGTAGGATAGGGTCTAATCTATAAAGAGAACATGGCTAAAGTAAAAGGAAAGGTGGGATAAGTAATAGAGATGTGGGATCACTGCAGTAAAGTAAAAGAGTAGAATAGTAAGTAGGTAATGGTAAAGATAAGATAGGGATAAAGAGAATGAGAGTACTGGCACAACATGCTGGCACGAATCTCCTACACAACATCTGCTCCTGCTGCACCCAAAAAACACTACCTAAAAACCAGATCTGCTCTATTCTCGGGTGTATTTACTGATGGGATCTCAGAATTAGTATATCGAATATGTAGGTGGCTTTCTGGACCGTATCCCAGACATCGATAGAGTCTGTGTGATGTGTATTTGTCATTAGCATCATTGAGCAATGTTCGCTCTTCTTGTGCAGGTTTGATATCAGACAGGCTAATCACACATGGTTGGAAACTAACCCAGATGTGAATTTCAGGTCGGCATTGGAAGGACGCGTCTTCACCTCTCGCTGCCATCTTCCTTGACTGTTTCTATTATCATAACTCAGAATAAAACAGACTAGAGCACACCTCACCAGTTCTCGAGGATGTACTTCTGCTGCAGCTTCCGTCTTGCAGAAAGAATCTATTGATCTCACTTGTCCTGATCTCGATGGATTGTTCTTCCCAACACATCAGTTCACAGGTCACTGCTATGCGTTACTGAACACTTGGTCATAATTTTACAGTAGGTTGAGAGAAAGAGAAACAACATTGAGACTATTGAGACCTCTTCTAGGTGTAAACAACGGCCTAGCTCTACTCTCCATCGTGCCTCTCTATCATTGGACTGACACAAAGCAACCCATTATCATATTTTCAGCAAAGAAATATTTGATCAGTGAGTTGTGCATCGCGAAACATCCCAAGCATCCAATGTGGTTAACTGTCTGCAATTTTGATCACTGACACTTTTTCGAACTTCCCATCCCATTGTTTCCGGTGACATGCATGCAACGCGTTCACACATGTAATTTTGCGAATTCTAGGAATGCAAACATGTGTGTGCCCCGTGAATAATATTAGAGTGCATGTAAGGCATAGAGCGCTACACACTGAGGCAGAAAGCACTATAATAAAAATAATATGAGTAGAGCACATGGCTTAGACTTAGAACGGCACACTTGTGTCATTTAAGTGTGCAGTCTCAGTGCTTATACACACACACTGTGCCCTCCTCTGCAGTGTATCACTCAATTAAATTCACTGAAGATAATATATTGAAGGTGCTTCGCGCTACATTGATCTATGATGCGTGAACCCTGCCAATCCGGCAATCACCGAGAAATGTCATCCTGAACGAAGAATCAACAAGTCCGAATACTCTAAGGAGTTCTCAGCCGGAGAGAAATAAAACCTGCTGCCCATATGAAATATTAAACTAGAAATGGTTGCGCGGCAACCAATAAAATAAAACTCACTCACTAGATAAGTTGCGTGGCACTGTAATTAAATCCGCGGAGCCAATAAGAAGACACATGGCACATGGCACAATGAGGCTAGGCCTTGTCAAGTGGAGAAAGCAGCGGTAGCACGTGCGCCGACACGGAGTGCTGAGTAAAATAATGATTACTATCACTACGGCTGATGCGGCATGCAAGAGAAGGGAGTCCAAGGTGGAGCGTTGTCTATTTTCAGTATTTACATTTCATATAGTTAACGGTAAATATAAGAGCGGTAGTTACAGGTAGTTAGCAAGTTTTCAGACCCCCGCAGTTGTACTACGAAGCAGCGCGCTTAGTGTACGACGAAAGGATTTTATTTGAAGCTTCGAGCGAGAGAGTATTATTGAACTTAGAATTATTTTGAACACTTTGAGAGCTTGCGAGGCATGCCTTGCTCGAGCGCGCTTGATTTGTTCAAGTAAAGTACAGTAATTGATTGCACTCTACTTAGAGAATATTGTATTGTGATAACTTGAATGTGCATTTGTGTTTTTGGAACTTGTTTGTGAATTCCAAGTTATTGCAAGTGGCAGAGGTTCGAACCCTTTGGCTTGTCAGTAATCTCTGAGGTTTTTTTGGTTTATTCCCAAGTGGCATAGGTTCAAACCCTGTGGCTTGTGGACGTGTTTTCTGTGTTTGTGTATCTCTGGATCGCATAGGTTAGAACCCTGTGGATCTATGAACGGGTTTTGAAGTGTTTTCTGCTTGGAGCGCAAGGCTTTAAGTCGTGTTAAGTGTATTGTGAAACGTTGTGGACACTTGTGTGTTGCGCGCGACATATTTTGAGGGTTATACGTTCTTGTAGAACATTTGGGGGCTTGCAAAATAATACTTTTGCCTTGAGGCCAAGCGATTCTGTCGCTCACCTCCTGTTCCAAAAGCATTTGGACTTAGAAGATTATTATATTGCTAAGCGTGCTATATTATATTGTAATGTGCAAGGATTCTTTCAATACTACTGCTATTGTGTGCTTGTATCGCACATCACCCCCGAACTACTGAGGGTTTGTGTGTGTGTGAGTGTGAGTGTGGGTGTGTTAGTGTTATATACGCTAGTGCATTTCTAGCTTGGCACGCACAGAGCCTCTTCACCGGCCTACCACCCAATGTGATAAGGTTTGAGAGAAAGAATAACTGTCACCAAAGAAGGTATACCAGCCATCAGGTATCGGATATGCATGATAAGCAGAGGTCCTAAATATATGGGGTGCTCCAGTATGATCTTCAACCACCAACTTGCCACGTCGAGATATCTTTTTGTTTGATACCTGGCCCAGTCCCCACAAATAACCTGACTTGATACAGGGTCCCTCATACCAGTCAGAACCTGTCTTCCCAGTGTGAAGTTTCCCTGTCACTGAAACAATCTTAGTATCTGACATAATCTCCATTGCCATTAACTGGTCCCATGATGGTTGCCAGTGTCTGCATCCATCCCCAGGCTCAGGGTATAAGAAGAGCAACTCCATGCAATACTTTTTTGACATCACCTCTGTAAGTGCTATCCAGGCATCCTCTTCAGATTGTGACTCATCATATATCGGGATAGATCTCTTGGAGAGAAAGTATGCCAAACCTGCTACTTTATCGAGAGGCTTCGTTGACACACGATTCCGCATCTCCCACAGTATCTTGAACAAACTACCCTGCCTCACATACCTCAATGATTGTAGGTGTTTGTCGACTCTTCTTCACATGTCTTCATCCATCCAGTGATGCTCAGTCTTCCTGCCAATGATATAATCACTGTTGACCTCCTGAAGCATCCATGCACATCTGAACCAACAGCGATTGCTTTCCAAGTCATCTGACATCAAAAAAAAGGGTCGACTGAGCCTGCTGAGGTAGTATACCACCGTCCTTCCACTTGTACTGAGATAGATAGCTCCAATGGTTGGAACATCAACCTTCCACTCTTCTCTGCATAGATCCTCCCTGCACCCACCCTCTTGTCTCAAACACAGAACATCTAGCCACACATACTCCCCTCCAAGGTTCAGCATCTCGATCCGGATGTGATTGAGGTCCGAATCTTTGGGAATCGGCACGGGCCATTCATAGCCATTGATAGGTGTCCACACATCCATCCGCTCCTTGTCAGACACCCATGCATGTGATATGGGCCACAGCCACAGATCATGGGTAACCCAGAATGGCACCACCCTATTAGCATACAGATCCCAGATGCACCGGGGTGGAATATCCCCCTGAGAGATTCTGTTATTGAACACCAGATTTTGTCGCATTTGCCGATCCTTGTCCCATGCTTCGCGGATGCGTTCGACAGTGCTCAAACCATACCAGTATGGACGCAGATTGGCATAGAGGGTGCCAAAGTCATAATCTTGTCTGATGAAGGATTCCAGAACAGATGACAAGGTGGGGTGATCGAGAGTATATGATGTGCCAAGTGTCGCATTGAGCTCCTTCAAGACCCCATTCATACCAAGGTAGGCACAGGGAGTGTCTGCGAGAGCAGATTGTATGGCAGGCATGGTACCAGTGTAGGAGCATTGCATTGGCACTGGAATGGTTGATTCTGCTTTGCCGGTCTCAGTGAGGGCAGAGAGTGTGACCTTGGGGAGGCTCTTATAATTTTCATGTGTTAACTTTCTCTGCAATATGTTATTCCTTGCCTATCTGTCTATAAATTGAAGTGCTTACCAGGTTATACCACTTTTCCTTCCCACTCCGCCATTCCCACTCTTCTATCATTTCTAAGTATCATAGTGGAATTAGAATAGCAAGGATCGAAGGTCAGACAACCACACATACCTTCCAAGGTGCGGATTGCCATCAAGATGTGGTAGCGCAGAATGTGTTACTCATGCTGTCCTGGTGGTAAGAAGGAGGTTATTCAAACTAGCGCCCGGACCATCATGTGTGCCACAGCTCGCCATCAGCAGCACTGCCGAAAATCCTGTGCACTTAATGCTGTAGATACAGCATCGCCATCAATCATGTACCCGTGATTTATGTTCTTGGCGATGATTTGGCACAGAAATGACGGAATATTGTAGGCCACCGATTTATTGATTATTTGTGTTGAAAGTAATATTAGTTGTCCAGAGCACATCTCGACATCTGATTTGTGGGTATTATGCGACATAAGTCTCGTAGGGCTGTAGGCTCGTACTTCGATCCCAACTTCCCCATGGCAGTCTCTTCTACTATCACTTGCCTGCCGCTGCCGCCTCCTCACACCAAGGTTTTACTGCATGCATCAAAATATTACACATCAGCTTCACGATGGTATACCTTGAGGTCTTTCCATTGCAAATACCGCTTTTTCAGTGCCAAAGATGCGTCTCAGGAATATTATCTATATCATTCATCTTACTAAAACCCTGTACTTCCTACAGGCTATTCTCTACGGCTTTCATATATCGGGGAAGTTGCAGCCGGTGGTGAAAAACGTTGCTAACCACTTTCGTTCAGATCCCACATAAGAAAATGAAAGAATGCCTAACCTCCCCTCAACAGTCCCCGCACTACATAACACGAAACCTCATCAACCCACGGAAACTCTGCTTCCAAAACTGCGTTTGACCTTCTCCCCATACCATGACTCAACATCCAAATTCCTCCGACATTTCCTCGTCATGGTCATCCATAGCGTCCCCTTCATCTTGAGCGTGTCCGCGTCCTGAGATGGTGAAGGTCGTAAATGCTCTCGTCACTTACGATCAGATGAAGCGAGCGATGTAGCCCTGAAATTGAGTGTCCCGTACATGTCTCAATTCAGGATCAAAGCAGTTGATGGGGTAAGAGGGGAGCCTGGCGAGAGAACGACCGGACGAACGTGCACAGACATGGACTATAATAGCTGTTCAGGATATCAATGCCCATATAACCGGGGTGAGAACGGAGTATGAGACTGATAGTGAGGCGATGACGCAGGGAGAAGGATGTGCCCACACGCGTCTGGGTCCTTTGATGGGAGAAAGCATATGAGGAGTTTGCTTAGGTATGTCTAAATGTGATGGGTCGCTGAGGACAAAATCCTGACAGTCATTCCTCAGTACACACTCTCGTTGCTTATGAGCAGATTTCAGCGGGTGATGGGGCACGAGAGGAATCTGGCGGGAGAATAGATGCTGATGAGACCATGGGAGATCAGCGTGCCCGGCGGATAGCCGAAGTAAAGATCACGGCGTCAACAAACCAATTTGAGGCTGCGAAGGGCCAGGAAAGAAAATGTGTGCGAGACTGTAGAGATGGAGGCCGAGTGAGTTACGGTTATTGGTAGCTTGCGGCCGTTTTGACAGTCGAGGTAAGCTGGTTACCACCTTTGGGGGAGGCGATAAGCAGTGTAGAGTCGCTAAGCGCCTACTCTAAGTGGCGGATGGAGGGAAGGTACGTTGTAGAGTCGGCCAATGCTGAGGCTATGTACGTGAGGCGCCCCGAGAGTGTCAAGCAGAGTCGAGAAGGTCGGTAAGCCGGGCTTCTCGGGCGCAAGATTTGTTGGAATACAACATTCGAAAGCTGGTGTGACAGAGACAGGAGAATGATGGGCATAACACGCCCACCCACACTCCCGAGTATGCTCCAACGCAAATCCCAACCAAAAATCCGATGCGCATTGCAGACCACAGCATCGGCGGATCTGCCACAAGGACATGCCGTGATCTACGCACATACGCGGGGACGAGGATGGCTTGACTTTTGGATCACATAGCACCGTGTTCGAATTGACGTAACATTAATATAAAAAGTTCCAGCGGGAAATAGGGGATGGCCACGCACAACGAGCGATCCTTGTTTCGAGTGTGCGACTGGAACTGTCGACTTGTGTGTGTTGGCAGGCGATGTCTGGTTGGAGCTATGGATGCTGTCCAGCCTGCGTTGGACGAGGCTGCCGGTGTTGATCACATCAGGCCATGCGTCTGCTATCGTGATTTTGCCGGAAGACAAACTAGGAGACGGGTGCGATATGGTGTAAGAGGCTATTTCGATGTCGTCGTGAATACCTGAGAGAAAGTTAGGTCACTCGTTACAGGTTCACGGCAGGAACATACATTTGGAAAACCAGTTATAGTGCAATTTGAACAGGAGCAACAGTGCGAATCCCTAGCGTTTGCCAGTGAAGTATGGTTTCCGGTAGTAGTCGTTGTCTTTGATTCGTGCCTTGATTGCAAAGACAACGACTACATGCAGTCGTAAACGTGATGGAGGTGCATCATAGGAGGAAAAACATACTTCGAAGGACGCCTGACGAATTTCACCGGTTCAACTTGATACGAACACCTGACTTCCTGTAAGAACAGTATCAGCTGTGTACAACCAACAACTCGACAAACGAGCGCGTACCTCTTTTTTCCAGTCATTCGTCTAGCATATATATACCACCAAAATGTCCATCCCTACAGCACAATTCCTGCGTCATGGCAAAACACGAATGGCCATCCTACTTCCGGCAAATCAATGAGACGGCGGGGGCAGAGAGGGTGTGGCAGGCAGCGGCAGTGAGGACTAGGTGGGTGCATCCCTTAACGCGTGGAGAATGGCAGGTCATTTCGCGGGATACAAGGATCTTCATCGAGTCAGGAGCGGGAACACTGCGATTCTGCCCTCGCTAGTTTTCTTGCACTGCTCATCGTCCACCTTGCATGTCCCATGCTGGTCGGAAAGTAATAAATCATCTCGGCGAAAATTCGACTCGTAGCCAGCGCAGGAAGCCATCGTATTCGTGGTCAAGGAAAGCCAGTCGAAGGGTGGAGCGCATGAACTTGATTACGGAAGATTAGCCTCCTTGCTCTCTTCAAGAACTGGGTATTGAGGTTTTTCCAGTTCATAAACCGACGTGCAGTCATCAAGAGGGTATAGATGACACAGTAGCATGGAGGGAGAAAAAGAAGCGCGCTTTGTTTGCTTCTCTGGGTGCCAAATAATCACGGCGCGTAGCGGGCCGCTGCGCACTGGTCTCCGGTGTACCTTCAACGTGCTTCGATCAAGGGTTTTCTCGTAACTTCCTTTGCGCTCCCCACTCCAAAGCTTCACGGTTTTGTCTTGCTTCCCCAAGGTTCAATTCCTATAAATTTGTTCAATTGAATTTCTATACTACGAGCCCGGTGACACGAGACATCATCCCAAAATCGGCTGCCCAACTGTTGGGAGAACGACGATAGGGGTCCTAACTTCACTGACCCATCTCGCTTCATCAAAGTTCCATGTACTTGAGACAAATCGTCGTCCTGAAATCGGTGACTCAGATATCAAAGATGGTATATGAATGCAAGTCAAGCGTCGTTACATGGTGATCTGTACCAATCAAGTTAGCAATTTGCGTCGGGGAAGCATAGTCCATGGAGCAGTATTAGCTTTGAGGGTGGTTCGTCATTGTTTTCCTCGAAGTAGCGTTCTGACACTGCGGAATATTTATTGTTCAGATTCAAGGAAGCTGGGCCAGGACACACCCCGCGAGATTTAGACGAGGAATTTTCTCATTCCGACTTCCTGATTCCATGTTGAGTGATAGACTAGTATTAAAATATATTCGCGTTCTCTCTTCTTCTAAATAACGTATTCTTTCCACGGCAGCCCTTTCTTCCGTTCAGTCTGACAATGGTCCCAGGCCGTGTAGTCCATCAGTCACTGTATATACACATTGGGTTTACGTTGAGGACAGAACCGAGAGCAAATCCCCGCACGTTCCTTGGTACGTATATCCCTCTCCGGAACGAAATGTATCCTCAGGCTCGCTTTAGATTTTGAATTCGTCTTTCATCAATCCCCACGTCCTTTCCTACGTGATATGTATACCGCTATCACAATAAACCTCCCAGTCGGACGGACCACCAACTATACGCCTAGGCCTGAAACCGGCCTCTCCCTGAAGTTCATGCTGTGCAACTTCTGAGTGCCGGGAGATATTAGTAGTATCGGGTACGTCGAAACTCGCTGATGTCACCCCGTCTATTTCAGGATTCGTTGACTAACTCTTCGCGTAGGCAGACGCAACATACACAGTCACTTATCCCCCAAAGGTTGGTTCCCTTTCAAAATCGACCCAATCTCATGAGGATCCGTGTGACGAATATTCGGCGTCGCGTTCCGGTAACAAACAGCAATCCTGCTTGCTTCGATTTCCTCGATTTCCTGTTTTCTGCTGCATGCCTGCAGAATAATTCATTTGTCGAAGACAGCGCTAACTGCGCTTTGTGTACTTGACGGTACGTTGGTATCCTTCTATTTAATGACAGTTTCGACTCACATGAAACGTTTTAGATTATTTTCGTGTACATTGAAATCAAAGAATACGATGTTCTCGACTCTTCTGCATGCGCTGTACACGACTATCAGCCAGAACTGGGATACACTGTCTATTTTGCTGCAGTGTTGTTAATCATAAATTTGGGATAACACCGCGCTCTCTGAAAATTCTTATCAACACGGTACCCGACTGAGGGGCTTGCTTTGAATGTAGTGCATCGACCTGCTTGTTTAGACTGAGCCATTGTAATCCCAATACGAATGGTACCGTAAATGGCGGACAGTGAGGGAAAATGAGACTCGGAGTTCTCGAAGAAGAAAAGAAAAAGTAACAATGTTCCTTGGATCGAGGCGAAATGGAGATGCTGCGTATGAAGACGAACACAGTAAATATAGTGAGGAAGGGAAAATATTGATAACGCAAATCATGTATCCCTTCTGAATCTCATTTAACGAAATCGAATGCTGCTGGCTGACCTGACAACAACGGATTCAGAGACGATATCAAACACCATCTTGTTTCCCGCCATAATATGATTGCCAGTCGTGTCATTTCCATTTGATTTCCTTCGTCCAAGGATTGCATTGTCACAGCCATCCCGGTGCTAGCAATCCACTGGGAGTCCAATGATAGTAACCAATAGGGAACATGGCCGCGTTCCTTCCACGGCTTGGTAGGTTCGTTCCTAGCACAGAGCGAAAGGAAAGCAAACATCTCCATGGAACTGCTGTACGGGCCGATGCGCACCCAGTGTCTGGCCCGGTCATAAAGCCGTGGTTAAGAGTCCGCCTTGGCCAGGCCTTCCATCTTCTTTCCTGACGTCTATCATCGTTGCTTTCAATGCGCTCCTGCCTCATTGAAACCCTTCATCGTTCTCCATCTCATATGTCTCTCTTTTATTCTGCGGCTCTATGAATACTTGAAGAAATTATTCCACACGATTGAAGTAAGTGCCGGTTCCGGGTTGCCCCTCCCATGAACGAATTATTGCCGACTTTCTGCAATGTTCACCCCTGCCTGAGCCAACAAAGATCGCTGTTTAAATCGCTTGTGTTCATTTTAAAAAACTGACCCAGCCTGCTGAGGTAATTCATCACCTTTGCACTGCGATAGACGGATCCGATGGTGTGTACAAGGACTTTCCACTCTTCTACGCATAGACCCCCCCTCCCCCCCTAATCCCACTTACTTCCTTCAGACACAGCATCTCGCCACTCGTATTCCTCTCCCACGTTCGACCTCTCGATCCGAATGAGACCAGCGCTCGTATCGTTAGGGATCAGCGCTAGGCAGGCCATTCACATCCACTGATGGGCATCCAGAAATCCATGCGCTCCTCATAAGATATCCACGCATGCGATATCGGCAATATCACATGCATGGATATCTGACGAATTGCCCATGGCGTTTCCTGGCAACCCAGAATGGTATACAGATCGAGGCGGAATGTTTCCGTCGGAGGGACACAGGTTTGTACCTTCTGCAATGTATTAATCCTTGCCTTTCTGTGATCCTTGCAAGTGTGTACCAGCGTCATCTAGTCGAAATCAGATAGTGACTCCGTGATCAACCATCCCTTCCTTTGCATCCGTGGGTTTTCGTCCTAGTGGTAGTGGAATGAGGATATGGAGCAGGGATCGAAGGTCAGACAACGATACATACCAAAGTAAAGAGACGACGTGGTTTGGTAACAAGCTGTGGTCGCATCAAACATGTCACCCGTGCTGTCCTCGTGGTAAGAAGGAAGCTGCGCGGACTAGCGCCCGGATCATCAAAATGCTCAGCATCTCCCATGCTGTGCTTGATATCGGTCTGATGAAGCCACCTTCGAAAAAATGTGCACAATTCAAAAATCTGGGGCTAAAATGAGGATAAACTTGATTTTAAGAGCCGATTTTCGCACCAATAAGCACAGACAATACGGAGAGGACAATGAATGGCCAACCCAAGACTGTTGAGGTCCTCTGATCGAAATGCAGGAAATATCCTATCAGAAGCGTTATGTATATGAAACATGGGAAGAAAAAGATGTACAAACTGGAATCAAGACAAACCTTAACATGAAATGAGGCAACTTATATATATGAACATTAAAAGACAATAAGAGTATGCAAACATACCTGAATCCACTGTGGAATGAACACATTAGCTAAGGAAAGATGCAATGAAAATATACGTACCAGCTCGCTCATGTTTCCACCACCATCCTCAGCAGTATGAAACCAGACCTGGTTTCGTTGATATCGATGTTTGTTGGTGGATGTGAAGACAAAGATTCGGTCTTGTACTTCAGCCACAGTGAACGAGAGAGCCACCTAGAAGCACCTCCGGGTATTGATATGAGAGTATATCAGCTTCAAGGGAAAATTTAAAGTGGGCGTCTGCACAGCACCTCACATGGATTATCTGTGAGCAGCAAAGAGTTTAAACAACTTTCGCCTTTCACATACGTGCTGATCTGCGAAGAAATAGTACGCGAAGAGTGAGAAAAAAAAAGGTAATGGCGGTTAGAGAGAAAGGCCCGTCATTGTTTGCACGGGCCGGTCCGACCCGGAAAAGACAGTCCACAACTTGGGTGGTGGTACCATTTCTCTATTTTTTGCAGCACATCATTCATTTATTCATCGGTACAATCATCGTAGTGAAAAAGTCTACAAAACCGCTACACGATGCGCCTCTCAGTCCTCTCACAACATACCATGAAACCTCTTCATTAACCCGGCGGTCCCGGCCCACGGAAACTCACCTTCCGAATCTGGGCCTTCGTCTTCTCCCACTACGACGACCTGGTATTCAAGTTCCTCGAGGCATTCCTCGTCTTGATCATCCTCAACATATCCTCGAATGACCTCGTCTTGCACCTAATATACAAGTCCTCAAGATGAGGAAGAAGCGTCAAATCGAGTATGCCGTACATGTTCTCCCCTTCTGACGATGGGATCAAAGTCGTTGATGGGACGTGGGAGAAGTCTCGTCAGAGGACAGACATTGACATAGTCGCTCTTCAATGACTGCATTGAAGACGAACGTGCACCGACCCGGGTAGTGAAGCTTGTTCAGGATATTCAAACGTCCGTAGCTGGGATGCGAGATCGAGAATGAAGAGGTTAACCACGGAAAGTATATGTATGCGAGGGAGAGGATACTTTGCACGAGGAGAAAGCGCTCAAGGAGCTATCAGAACTCCGAATTGGGTAGGTTGTATTGGACAAATCCCCGACATTCGACTCAGAGAGGTAATCTGATTAGAATCGTCGAGGGTAATATGTTGAGTAGAATTGATCGCCCAGTGGGGGTGGAAGGTGGGAAATACAGTACAAGATGTGTTGTAGAGTCGACCAATATTAATGGTATGTAGTCGACGGCACCCGAATAGCGGAGAGATGCAAGCAAAGCTGAGAAGATCCGTAAATGGAGCTTCTGAAGAGCAATGTTTGAGGGAATACAGTCTACGGATGCTGGAACGGTAGAGATAAAGCAGATGACGTGCAAGACACGCCTAGACTCCCGGATAGACTCCAATGCCAACCCAACGTACGAACAGTCGATGCGCATTGTAGACCACAGCCTCCGCGTACGTGCAACAAGGTCATACCATGAGGCGCACACATCCATCGCACCCACGTCCAAGGGAACGAGTGCCGTCTCGCTTTTGACCTGCGTGTAGCGTATTGCACCCTTCCGTAGAACGAGCACTGTCGGATCTTTGAATGACGTAGGTATAGTTCCACAGGAGTGCTGACGGGAGAAGTGGGGGCGGCGTGTGCAAACACTGGTGTTTACGTATGTAATTCGGGAAACATCGTCGTGTGTGTAGGCGGGCGATTTCTGACAAGGGAGTCATCTAGCCGGCATTGGGCAAGGCTGCCAATGTTGAACACATTGAGCCCCGTAGGCCATCGTGACTTTGTCGGAACAGTTGGGCGAACAGATCAGGACAGGGAGGTGATATGGACATTAGTGGTGTATCAGGCTTTTTTGATATCGTCTTAAACACCTGAGAAAGAGTTAGCAAGCTCATTACAGATTGCTGGAAATGTACCATTGGCAAACCGGGGATAATGAATTGTGAACGAGGATATCAGTGTGCGTTCATAGCGTTTGTGAGTGATCTATGAATGCCGTTGAATGGCGGCATATGGCATACAAACATCAAGAATCTTACCATCGAAGTCCCCTTTCAGAGAGATGAATAACCAATAAACGGGGGTGGATAAAGGCGCCCGCTGGCTCCTTGGTCTTGGTCCTCGATTCGCGTGCTAGTTATAAAGGCAATGACTACATGGATTCGTCAAAGCGATGGAGGCGAATCGTAGGAGTAAAATTTACTGCGAGAGAGCCGGATTGAATTTCACTGGATTCAACTCGACATGAACGCATGGCATCCTGAAACAATAGCCTCAGCATTGTAAAACCAACGATTCGGCAAATGAGCACGTACCTCCGCCAGCATGTCGAACCATACAGCATAACTCGAGTGTCACGTCAGAAAATGAATGGTCACTGTACACTTGGCGAAACTATGGGATGGTAGGAATGAAGAGAATGCATTGGCAGTGGCAGTGGGTACCAGGCGGATGCATCCCTTGATGTGTACGATGGGCCGGGTCTTGCGGGTGATATGTGAATCGTCGTCTTGTCAGGCGTGGTGCCCTCGCTAATGTACCTGCCCTCCTTCTCGTCCTCCTTCCATGCTCCATACAGGCCGGAAAAAAATACACCGTCTATGCGAGGGTTGTCAGGAGTGATATTGGGATTTGTGGGGAAGGATACCGGTCGAAAGCTGGATGCAGGAACTTGGCTATGTTCTTCTCTCTTCAAAAACTAAATACGACGGTTGGTCCAGGTACGCAGTCTACGAGAGAGCGCAAAGGTCATAGTAGCATAGAGCCTTGCGGGGAAAGGAGGAACGAAGCACGCTCTGTTTGGTTCTCTGGGTGCCAAACAATCCCGGCGCGTAGTAGGGCCGTGCGCAACCAGTGTCCGGGGTACCATCAACGGCTTCGATCAAAGGCTTCTCTCGTAATATTTATCGTCGTCCCGACTGTTCTGGTCCATCTCGCTTCTTCATTACCCCGTTCCCAGAAATTATTTCGATGAAAGGTTGCCACCGCGGATCTGACACGATTCTTCGTTCTGCATAGATCGGCTATTGGATGGTATGACAGTTCATCTCCACCTGGTGATCTGTGCGATCGAACTCGCGATTTGGGTTGGGGAGGATGACCGGTTGACCCATGGAGAAGAGATGGGCTGAATTCTCCAGGAAATTTAGAGGGTGATGCGACATTTTAATTCTCCATTGTAATGTTTTGACGGTGGCCAGAAGGTTTCCGATTCTGAATCTATAAACAAGATAACCCCGGCCTTTCGACAATGCACTTCTCCATACAGACGACTTCTTGTGGAGGCTCGTAGGCATCGCTTGCACTAACCTCGATGGGTGACTCTTCCCAAAGGACTTCAGAGCACGATATCCAGTTTGTCGAGTTAGTCCCCTTTAGTTGATAGGATTCTCACCTCATTTCTCAATAGTGTGCCATGACAAATCAGTTGAGTACGATGTCAGCCTCGTTTTTGGTACATAACGGTCTGTTGCCGTCCTTCGGCTTGACGGTCATTTGCCTGACTTACCATTCAGATTGTATTGCTGCATACTGGAGTTCTAAACTGCCGCATTTTCGAAATTTTTTGGGCTCATGAACGGAAAACCAAGGATTGAAATTGCACAACGCTACTCATAGTCCGACTCCCCTTATTCTGCCAGTTCTTCTAATCAGCAGTATGAACTCTCGCACTCAGACTCGCCGTCTCTCTTTCCCGGCGTCCGATGGACCATGCCGTTTAATTCTACCTACCTCAACGTTTGAGAAACAGACACAGAACTCCTGTTCACCTCTTCGAGGACTAGAATTTCACGTTGCTTGGTGTTTTCCTTGCCGACTTCAGCTGACGTCAATCTGAAGTTCGCACGTCATTGCAGAATTATACCTATGAACCTCGATCTAGTCATCTCTGCTAAGATTTCGTGACAGCGTGTAGCGATCGTCCAGAAACTGGTACGTTTTTGTTGTATCGATATCTTTGAGGACTGAATCAAAAACAGTCACGACGGCTGGCTTTCACATTCGGCTTCGGCTTCGACTTCGTGAACCAGACAAGCACCCTTCGCGTTTGTCTCAATTTCGTTTCTGTCTTTGGATTACCCATTTCTTTTAATACAGCTGACGTAAATCTCAAGTTCGCATGTCGTCGCGGAATTATACTTGTGCACCCGGATCTAGTGGTGTTTACTAAGATTTCGCGACGCGTTACAAGGGTTTCCCGGAAGCAGGTACGTTTTTGTTGCATCTATCTTTGAAAGCTAAAACAACAATGTAGCAAGGTCTGACTTTGGAGCTCTGCTTTGGCCTCGTGAATCGAGCAGGTAACTTTCACTTGTCTTGCATTTCCTTAGACGACCTTTCTTCCTCTCAAGAGATGGGGGCTGTGAGAACAATGTATTGACATGTGCGTACGACGTTCTTTCACTTATTTTTATTGTACTTATCATCGTCGATAGGGTGTTTCGACCAACGTACAGCAACGGTCCTGGGTTCACCTATGCCTTCGCTTCCAACACAGTCTGATCATGCCGTGAAGAGTGTATACGCTTTTAAGAATGCTTGTATGCACGCTCATCCCGTCTGAATGCCAGATGAAGTGTTCCATTCCGCTAGGTTCTGGGAAGGCTCAACCAGCATCGCCTATTCTTTAAGAACAATGGTTCGCTTGCAACGGGGAATGAATCCATCATGAATACCTGTGATGCAGGAGGAAATCACCAGGTCCTCGATGACTTTTAATTTTTCCCTACTTCTTCTTGGATTGCTTAGCCGAAGATACTGTACTATTACAATCAATTTGAACGCGGTCCAAGATTTTTTGCGCTGTGAGGCGTGACATTCAAATTGAACGAAAGGTACAGTAGAGGCTGAAGCACGCATTCAATGTAGAGATTAGGGACATATAGCATAAGAAAGTAAGTCGATAGAAACAGAAACAATATCCTAGTCCTACTCATCATCATGCCTCTCTATCGTTAGACCGACGCAAAGCACGCCATTGTCCTGTTTTCAGCAAAGAAATATTTTACCATTGACATGCACCTGAGGGACCGACCAAAGCTTCCAATGTTCGTCCATATCTGCCAGTTGAATCACCGACACTTTTTCAAACTTCCCATCCCACCGTTGCCGCCCAACTGCCCAACGTAATGACGGTTGATAGCCAGAAAGGGTAGAGAAACTGTCAATGAGGGTATATGAGCCATCGGGTATGGGGTATGCATGATCAGCGAGGATCTTTAATGTACAGGGCACCCCAGTACTTCCTATAACCACCAACTCGCCCGGTCGAGGCATCCCCTTGTTTGATACCTCACCCAATCCATGCACAGTACCTGACTTGATGTATGCGCACTTACACCAGTCAGCACCTGTCTCATCAGTCCTAATGGCTGCCGAAAATGCAACAAAGTGATTCCATGGTCGAGGTGGCATCGCCTTTATCTGGTTCCATGATGGTCGCCAACGTTTGCATCCATTCCCGGGCTCAGGGTATAGGAAGAGTAAATCTGTGCGATACCCCACAGACATGACATCCACAAGTGATCCCCAGGCATCCTCTTCAGACTGTGTTTCATCGTATATCGGGATAGACTCTCGGAAGAGAATATATGCCAGACCTGCTACTTTATCCAGAGGCTTTGTCGATACCCGATTTTGCATCTCCCTCAGGATGTCGAACACACTACCAGGATTTACCAAGTTCAGTGAATGTAGGCGTTGTTCGACTGTTTGTCGCATGTCTCTGTCCATCGAGTGATCATCGGTCTCTCCACCGATGATATATTTATTGCTGACCTCCTGTAGCGTCCATGCACGCCGAAACCAACACCGATCGCTTTCCAAGTCCCCCGGCTTCAAACAAAATGGTCGACCCAGCCCGCTGAGGTAATACACTACCACTGCTTTGCGATAGATAGCTCCGATGGTGGGCACGTCGACCTTCCACTCTTCTCTGCGCAGATTCTCCCTGCAGCCACCCTCTTGCCTCAAACACAAAACATCTAACCAAACATATTCTGCTCTGAGGTTCAACAACTCGATCCGAATGAGATTGAGGTCCGCATCTTTCGGTATTGGCACGGGCCATTCATAGCCATTGATGGGTGTCCATAGATCTATGCGATCCTCACTAGACACCCATGCATGCGATATCGCCCATGCAGAATCCCTGGCGACCCAGTATGGCACCACTCGATTAGCATACAGGTCCCAAACGCGCCGGGGTTGAACATTCCCATCGGAGATCCTGTTATTTTTGACCATATTTTGTCGCCCTTCCCGATCCCGATTGTATTCTTGGCTTATGTGTTCGGCAACGTACAAGCCATACCAATACGGACGCAAATTACCATAGAGAGTGCCAAAGTCGTAATCCTGTCTGATGAAGGATTCAAGAATGGAGGACAAGACGGGGTTGTTGAGAGTATATGACGTTCCGAGTGTCGCATTGAGCTCCTTCAAGACCCCATTCATACCGAGGTCGGCGCAGGGAGTGTCAGCGAGAGCGGATCGTATGACAGGATTTTTACGAGTGTAAGACCTTTGCTGCGGCACTGGAATGGTTGATTCTGCTTTGCCAGTCTCAGTGAGGGCGGAGAGTGTGACTTTGGGGAGTTTCCCATAATTGTGATATGTTAAAGATCTCTGAAATGCGTTATTACTTCCCTTTCTGTGCACACATTAGAGTGCTTACAAATCGATCCCGATTATCCTGTACGGCCCACCATTCCTCTTCGTGCGTCCCGGGTTTTTTTCCTAGCCGTAGTAGAATGAGGATACCAGGATTGAAGGTCAAACACCGACACATACCAGAGATGATGCCGGTTGACATCAAGCTGTGGTCGTATAGAATGTGTTACTCGTTGTCAGGGGTACTTGGGGTTAGTACGAATCCTTTGTAAATAGTTCGGGAGTTCAAGCACGAATGCTATGGTTTTCACTAGCTGAGGTTGGGTGGTTTTGTGGTCGAGTTACTTTGTGTAACCGTGTGGTGGGTGATGGATGTTGCGTTTGGTAAGCGTTCGGTGACTTAAAGGGTTTTGGAGCGTGCGTCACAGGCGTACCTAGATGAATGTAGTTAATAAAATGGGCGCGTCACGAGCGAGCCTAGAACTGTGATATGTTTGATTGATGGTGCGTCACGAGCGTGCCTAGAAATGGGGTTTGTAGTTTGAGAGAGCGCGTCACGAGCGAGCCTAGAATAGATGTGTTGGTAGTTCTTGTTATTTCTCTCAATATGGCTTGAAGTAGTTGTAAGTGTGTAGTGTGATGGGTAAAATGTCGATAATCTTATTGCTCTTCTCTGCCTCGGATTATGGCTGTGCAACCCTGTGCCTCGCCATCACGATCAATCGCATACCCATGATTCATGTTCTCGACGATGATTTGGCACAGAGATGACGGAATATTGTAGGCCACAAGCGATTTATTGATTATTCGTGTTGAAAGCAATATTAGTTGCCCAGAGCACATCTCGACGTTTGATTTGTGGGTATTACGTGACATAAGTCTCGTAGGGACGTAGGGGCGCGCTTCGGTTTCAACTTCTTTGTGGCTATCTCCGCTGCTATCACTTGACAACCGCCGCCTCCTCCTCCCACCAAAGCTTTACTGCACGCACAAAAATATTACATATCGGCTTCACGACGCTCTATCTTGAGGCTTTCCATCGCTAATACCATTTTTCCAGCGCCAAAGGTGCATAGTAGAAATGTTATCTATTATCACTTATTTTACGCAAACCCCGTAGGATGCGAAATCTCCTTCTCTACTGCTTACATATGTCTGGGAAGGCGCGGCCGACGGTGAAGAATGTTGCTGCTTGCTACGTTCAGACCCCACAAAAGAAACTAAAAGAACGCCATAAAACTTCAACGTCAACCATGGAAACTCTCCTTCCAAAATGGCGTCTTATCCTCTCCCCATACCACGACCCAACATCCAAATTCCTTCAACATTTCCTCGTCTGGTCATCCATAGCGCCCGCTTTGTCTTGAGCATGTCTGTGTCTTGAGACAGGGAAGAAGGTCTTACATACTCTCATTACTTACGCCCGGATGAAACGGGTGATGCAGCCCTGAAATCGGGCGTGCCGTACACGCTCGCTTCCAACGACAGGATCTAAGCGGTTGATGGGGGGAAGAGAGGAGCATGGCAAGAGAACGATGTTAAAGATGAACGTGCGGAGACAGGGACTATGATAGTTATTAAGGAGATCGACATCCATATAGCCAGGATGAGAAGGAGGAATCAGACTGATAGTGAGGGAGTGAAGCAGGGAGAATGATATGCACGCGAGCGTCCGGGTCCTTTGATCGGGAGAAAATATTCGAGGAGTTTTCTTAGTATGGCTGAACTTGATGGGTCGTTGTGCTGGCAATCGTTCCTCGCTTTGACCATCCTCGGCATCTCCTCGAACCGCCTCGTCTTGTGCGTACTACTCAAGTCCTCAAGATAGGGAAGACATCGTACACACTCTCGTTGCTTACGAGCAGATTTCAGCGGGTGAGGAGGCACGAGGAGAATCTGGAATGAATGCCGATGACGTCATGGAAGATCAGCGTGCCCGGCTGATAGCCAGAGTGACGAGTACAGTGTCGGCAAACCGGTTTGAGGACGTGAAGGACAGGGAAGGAAATATATGCGAGGTTTATAGAGACGGAGGCCGAGCGAGTTGCGTGCGATGGGTAGCTTGCATGGGAACGGCCCTTTCGACAGTCGGGGTAAGCTGGTTTGTACTGTTGGTGGAGGCGATAAGCCGTGTACAGTCGCTGAGCGCCCATTCTAGGTGGCGGAGGGAGGGGAGGACCGTTGTAGAGTCGGCGAATGCTGAGAGTATATGTACGCGAGGCACCCGGAGACTGCCAAGGCGGAGTCGAGAAGATCTGTAAATCGGGCTTGTCAGGCGCAAGGTTTGTTGGAATACAATATTCGAATACCGGGGTGGCAGAGCCAGAGGGGATGACGGGCATAACACGTGCACACTCCCAAGTATGCTCCAATGGAAATCCCAACCAAAGAGCCAATGCGCATTGCAGACCCCAGCCTCGGTTTATGTGCAACAAGGACATGCCGTGATCTACGCATATACGCGGAACAAGGATCGCTTAACCTAGTATTGTGTTCGAATTGACGGAACATCAACATAAGTAGTTCCAGTGGGAGATGGCGGATGGTCGCGCACAACGAGCGATCTTTTTTCGAGTGCGAGATTGGAAATGTCGACTTGCGTGTGTTGGCGGGTGAAGTCTGATTCGAGCTGATGGATGCTGTCCCGCCGGTATTGGACGAGGCTGCCGATGTTGATCACATCGAGCCATACGTCTGCCATCGTGATTTTGTGGGAAGAGCTTGGCATACAAAGGCGGCGATATCGGCATTAGCGGTATAGGGAGGCTAATTCGATGTCCTTGTTAAAACCAAAGTCACTCGTTATAGATTCATGGGAACATACGTGTGGAAAACCAGTGATAATGTAATTTTGGACAGGAGCAACAGCGCCCATCCTAGCGTTTGCCAGTAAACTATAGTTTCCAATGGTAGTCGTAATCTTTGATTCGTGCCTTGATTGCAAAGGCGATGACTACACATAGTCGTCAACACGATGAAGAGTGCATTGTAGGCATGATACATACAAGAAGGGCCGCCAGATCGAACTCTGATTCTGACCAAATTTAATTCGACATGGACGCTTGACATCCTGCAAGAATAGTATCAGCTGCGTGAAACGAACGACATGGCAAATGAGCACGTACCTCTTTCTTCCCGTCGTTCGTTTACCGTATACATACCACCAAAACCTTCATCCCTATAGCACGATTCGAGCATCACGGGAAAACACGAACGGACATCCTACTTCCGGCGAAGCAATGATACACGGATCTTTGTCTAGTCAGGAACGGGAACGCACTGCAATTCTGCCCTTGCTGGTGTACCTGCATCGCTCGTCGTCCACCATGCGTACTCCGTGCTTGCCGGGAAGCAATACACCGCCTCGGCAGAATAATACGACTCCCACGCAGCTCAGAGTGCCAAAGAGGTCACCGTATTCATGTTCAGGAAACCGGTCAAACGGTGGAATGTGGGAACTTAGCTTACGGCAGAGTAGCCTCGCCGCTCTTCAAGACTAGATACCGGGGTTCGTCCAGTTCATAAACCAAGGTCATGTATGTGACGGTTGCTCAGGATATCAGCGTCCATACCCAGGATGATAGTGGGGCGTGAGATATGATCGCTGGCGCCCGGGTACTTCGGTATGGACACAGCGTTCCGGGAGTTTGCTTGGTACGTCCGAACTGGGTGGGGTTTTACGCACAGGAACCTGAGGTTCAGCTCGAAGCGGTGAGCTGATTGGCGCCTTCGAGGGATGGAGATAAGCCGCATCGAATGTATTTTCGTATATTCGAGGTGGTGAAGGGAGTGTTACAAGCTGAAAAATACATTGTACAGTCAACCAGTATCAAGGGTATGTAGGCGAAGGCACCCGAAGAGGGGAAAGAGGAAAGCAGAGTTGTGCAGACGCCCAAATCGAGCTTCTCGAGCACAAGGTTTGTTAGAATATAGTCCTCGAATGCCGGGCGGCAGAGCCACAGCGACGACGCGTAACACGTCTAGCCTCCCGGATGTACTCCGATCAAAACCCAAAATACGAACAGCGCGTGCTTGGCGTGGATCACGGTATCGTGGTAAGGGTAACAACGTCACACAGCCATGGGAACGAGCAATGTCTGTTTTTTAGACGACGTCGGGTTATAGTTCTACAGGAGAACCAGCAGCAGAGATTGGGCCGACGCGTGCAAAGAGTAGTATTTTCGATGGTTAGCCTGAGAACGTCGTGTTGTGTGTACAGGTGGACGATCTGTGATGGCCGGAGTCGTCTAGCCAGCCTTGGGCGAAACCGAGGACGTCGAAGCTTACGTCTGCCATCCTGACTTCGTGGGAAGAGCTGGGCGAACGCTTAGGAAAGGGAGGTGATATCGAGATTAGTGGTGCAGGAGGTTATTTGGGTCGCTCAGAAGCTGGACATTCTATACCTTCGAAAAAGTTAGCTGGCTCCTTAGAGAATCCCAGGAACGTACAATCAGAAAACCAGTGACAACTAATATTTGAATGAGGATAGCAGGGTGCGTTCATAGTGTTTTCCAGGGATCTATGAATGCGTCAGCGGTCGAACAGCAGCATATAACATAAAAACATCAGGAATATTGCTGTCGAAGTACCCTTGCATAGGAGATGAACGGCTGATAAACGGGGGTGGAGAAAGGCGCCCAGCGGTCAACTCCCTGGCAGTGGTCCACCATCCGTGCCCTGACTACATGTATTCGTCAAAGCGATGAAGGAGTATCGTAGGAGTAAAACTCACTACGAAGACGTCAACAGCGTAAAACAACGACCCGACAGACGAACACGTACCTCTTCCTTCCCGTCCCCCGTTTACCAGCTATATACCGCCAACACGTCCATCCCGACAGCACAACTCGAGTGTTACGTCAGTAAATGAACAGCCACTCGACATTGGGCGAAGCGATGAGATGGAGAGCGTGTTGTCAGTAGCAGTGAGGACCAGGTGTGTGCATCCCTTGACACGTGGAAAGGGTGGGTCTTGCGTGTGATACCCAGATCGTCGTCCCGTCAGGCATGAGAGCACACTGCGCTTCTGCCCTCGCTGGTGTACCTGCTCTCCTCGTCGTCCTCCCTGCGTGCTCTTTCCTTGCCGGAAAGAACACACCGTCTTGGCAAAAATTCGACTCGCAGGCAGCACAATTTGATATGGAGGTCACCGTATTCGTATTCAAGGAAACCGGTGAAAAGGTGGAATGCGGGAGCTTGATTACGGCAGATTAGCCTCGCTGCTCCTCAAAACAAGATACCGGGGTTCGTCCAGTTCATAAGCAGGTCGGCACTCTTCGAGAGGGCGCAGAGTAGCGATGGCATGAGAGCGAAAAGGAAAAGAAGCACGCTTTGTTTGCTCCTCTGGTGCCAAACAATCCCGGCGCGTAGCGGGCCCGTGCGCAGGCGGTATCCGGGGTACCAGCAACCGCTTCCATCAAAGGCTTTCTCGTAACCGTTGTGGCAATCTCCGCTTCTCCAGTCCATCTGACTTCCTCATTACCCACTGCCGGGAAATCTTTCAACGGCAAGTCTACACCATGGACCTGACACGAGTCTTCGTCCCGCAATTGCCAGCCCAACTATTGAAGAATCTTGGTCCCAAATCGGCGGCTCAGCTATCAGATGATGACAAATGAATGGAAGCTTAGCGTCGTTACCTGGTGATATCTACCAATCGAGCTTGCAATTCGCGTGGGGGATGTAAGGCTATTGTCCATGGAGCAGCATTATGCTTTGAGGGTGCTACGTCATTGTCGTTCTTCGTTATAGCGTTCTAATGCTACAGAATGGTTATTGTTCCGATTCAATGAAGCCGGGCCAGGACACACCTCACAAGATTTAGACGAGGTACTTCCTCATTCCGACTTCCTGATTTCATGTTCATTGAAAGACTGGTATTTAAATATATTCGTTCTCTCTTCTTCTAGCTGACATGTTCTTTCTACGGCAGCCCGTTCTTCCGTTAAGTCTGACAATGGTCCAAGGCCGTGCAGTCCATCAGTCACTGTATATACACATTGGGTTTACATTGAGGACAGAACTGAGTATATCCCTCTCCAGAACGAAACACATCCTTAGCCTTGCTTTAGATTTTGAATTTGTCTTTCATCGATCTCAGCGTCCTTTCCTGTGTGATATGTAGACCGCTGTCACAATAAACCTCCCAGTCGGACGGACCGCCAACTATGCGCCTAAGCCTGAAACGTACTTTGTCCTGCTTCATGCCGTGCAGCCTGGGGTGCCGGGAGATATTTGTAGTATGGGGTACGCCGAAACTCGTTAATGCCAACCCTTCTCTTTCATGGGATTCATTGACTAACTCTTCGCGTGGGCAGACGCAACGTACATACGTACACTTGTCCGCCAAAGGTGGGTTCCCTTTCAAAATCGATCCAATCTCATGACGATCCGTGTAACGAATATTCGGCATCGGCATACGATAACAACAGAAAGCAGCCTGCTGCTTACTTTGAGGTTCTTCTTCCATTTCCTGTCATCTGCTGCATGTCTGAAGAATAAATAGTGTATCACGATGAATTAATTCATCGTGGACGCATTGTGTACTTCCCTGTACGTTTTTATCATTTCATTTAATGACGGCTTTGACGGACACGGAACGTTTTAGGTCTGTATTCGTGTATACTGAAATCAAAGATTACGACTTTTCAGTTCTTCTGCACGCACGGTACACGACTGTCAGTCACAACTGGTATACACTGTCTATTTTGCCACGCAATGTTATACATCGTGACTTTGAGATAACATAAGCTCTCTGCAACTTCTTATCAACACACTACGAACCGAGTGGATTGCTTGAGATGCAGTACGTCGACCCGTTTGTCTAGACAGAGGCTACAGTATCCGTTGTAACCCTAGATATGACGGGCAGTCAGTGAGGGCAAAAGAGACTCGGAGTTCTCGAAGAAGAAAAAGTAACGATGTTCACTGAATCGAGGCGAAGAGGAGATGCTGCGTGGGAGGAATCGTCAAACGCAGTCAACATAGCGAAGAAAGGAAGATCCCGACAACGCAGATCACGTACCTCTTCTCATTCAGCGCAATCGAAGGCTGCTGACATGACGAGAGATGCATAATCTTCTCAACCCCGAACCCTTTCACCAACATGTATTCGTAAACACTATCGAACGTCGTCTTGTTCCCCGCTGTAACGCGATCTCCAGTGGTGCCATTTCTGAGCTCGCCTTTCTCCCTGGAACCAAAAGCATAGCTTATGGTATCTCTGGACTCGGTAGGGAATGGAGAATGCCAATTCGCGCGAATCTTCACTATCTGTAGGGATGCAGAGCTTTTCTGTTGCCTTTCTGTCCAAGGAATGCAATGGATCTTCATAGCGGGTCAGACCGTACTAGCAATCCTCTGGGAATTCCTCGATGGTAGTCAGTAGCGAATATGGCAACGCTCATTCGAATGCTTGGTAGATGCTGGTGCTGGGGTTTCTACCAGCACAAGGGACGATAGGGAAACTTTCCCTTTGAACCGCTCTACGGGCCGGTACGCACCAACTGTCCGGCCCGATCTTGACACTTAAAACCGAGGTTGAGAGTCCGCCGTGGGCCTTCCATCTTCTTTCCTGACGCCTATCATCGTTGCCTTGAATGCCCTCCTGCCTTCCATCGTTTTCAATCGTGGATTGCTCGCTTTTATCCTGCAGCTATATGAATATTTGACGAAATTATTTCACACGGTCGAAGTGCCGGTTCCGGGTTGCCCCTCCCATGAGCGAATTATCGCTGACTTCCTGCAGTGTTTATGACCGCCTGAACCAACATTGATCACTGCCTAAATCATCTGGCTTTATTAAAAAAGGCCGATCCAGCCCGCTGATGTAGCACACTGCCTTTGCACTGCGATGGATGATCTGATGGTGGGCACGACGACTTTCCACTCGTCTATGCGTAGATCTTCCCTACGCCCATTTAATTTCCTCAGCAACATAACATCTAACCATACATCCTCTGATCGCAGGCTCAACATTTCGATCCGTGTCTTTAAGGATCGACCATTCAGCGCTCAGCACGGGCCATTGATGGGCACCCAGAGATCCATGCGCCCGCCATCAGATATCCACGCATGCGATATTGGCAATATCACATGCATGGATATCTAACGAAATGCCCATGCGTATTCTCTGGAAACCCAGAATGGCACGACCCAATTGGTGTACAGCTCCTGATGTGTCGATGGGAGATATTTCTGTCGGAGATGCTGTTATCGACGATCATATTTTGATGTATCTCCCCGTCCAGGTCCAGGCCCCGAACTTCGTGGATTCGCATGGTAATAGTCAGTTCATACCAATAGGAACGGAAATTAGCGTAGGCAGTGCTGAAGTCGTAATTTTGTGAAATGAAGGATTCGAGAGCCGAGTTGTCTGGAATATATAGTGCGTCGACTGTCGTATTGAGCTCCTTTAAAACCCTGTCAATACCAAGGTCAATGCAGGGAGTATTCGCCTGAGCGGATTGTATAACCGACCTTCTACCCGTATAGGACCGTTGCATCGGCATTGGAATGGCTGATTCTGCTTGACCAGCGATCTCGGCGAGGGCGGAGAGGGAAGACTCTCATACGGGACACACGTTCGTACGTTCTGCAACGCATTAATTCTTGCCTTTCCGTGCGCCTCGAAGCGCTTACCGGCGTCATTCAGTCAGGGACTCCTCGATCAACCATCCCTTCCCCTGCACCCGGAGGTTTTCTTCCTAGTGGTAGCAGAATGAATATACCAATCAAGGATCTAATGACAAACAAGCATACATACGAATGTACAGAGACGGCGTAGGTTGGAAGCAAGTTGTGGTCGCACCAAACCTATGACAAGGAAGCTGCACGGACTAGCGCCCAGATCATCAAAGCGGGTAAGAAACAGCTCGGCATCAGCGGGGATTCGAAGACTAGATGCTGTGTTTGATATCTACGGCCTGGTGAATCTGCTTTCAGTGAAACGGAACATCCGGAGCCAGAATGAGGGAGGATAAACATGATTTTAGGAGCTGACTTTCGTACCAATGAACAACAGGACAGAGAGAGAGAGAAGGTGATGGCGGTCAGAGAAAGGCTTTGCCGGGACGGTCCGACCGGTCCACAACTTGGGTAGTGGTGCATTTATCTATTTCTGCATATCGTTCCTTTATTCATCGGTACAATGGTCCATGCGAAAACCCTACAAAATAAACTACAAAATCTCCAGAGGATGCCCTTCTCAGCAAACTTCGCTGATTTCTCTTACTTCACGGACAAGTTCACATGATGGTCAGGATACAGCCACGGCCGCAGGTTTACAATCAATGCTGCACAACCTGCCCTCAGGTACACGCGATCAGAGAATCAGAGGTCCGGTCCGGGTCCAAACTTTACGTGCTATACTCATACCCTTTGTGTCGTCTACAGCCGTGTCATTTTAAGACGCTGAAATTGTGAGGCCATTTGGGAGGTCCGAGGCTGGCAAGGAGCGACTGGTATCCCGGTGGTGTTCGTCTGTACGGCGCTGTACAGCACAACAACAGACGCCTAAGGGTCTAGATCTTGGAGACCAATGCTGTACTTTGCAAGTTTAAAAGCTCTACCAAGGTTCAAGCACCGTTGTGGTACAATGGGTATGCTTTTTCTTGAAATCGGGTAAATCATTATTCTGCATTCGTTTTTAAACGCAGGTTCACTAGGGTAAAAATGGACTCGCATTCAGTTCTGACTTTGATTCGTGAGATTCTCAGGTGTGCTATAAACCTGGGCGGGGCTAGATTTGATACGTTCTGGAGTGATCTAGTCCGAAGTCAAATGTATGATGCAGTGCGCGACTTCTCTGAACAACGTTTACACAGCACACTCATCTTCAAGACAATATAAAGATACCTTCGACTTCATAGTTTACAGTGTTCCCTGACCAACCGTATGCATCAACCAAACCTACCGCACATCTCATTCCAACCGGATACTTTTAAAGTCTGTAATCTTCGCCGCCAAGACTTGTGGAAAATAGGCGACAGTCCATTTCATGCAACCGGTGCTATAAATCGCTATGGAGCATTCTTCTCTTGGATAGATGATAAGCCTACGGTATTATGGTTAGAAAATGGTGAGAAATTTGTGGAATATTCGATCAAGTATTTGTCTGATTTCTGAAGGTCCTCCTAGGGTACCGGCGTGAGTTGTGAATCTCAGTCCGAGTACAGGGATGTTCATATGAACGACCAGACTGATCGCAACAGAATGCCTTTTTCACTTGAAGATATCCTTAAAGGCTACATCCGGCATAGCGTATTATCTTTGCGCCCGAAATAAGGGGTACAACGACATTGTTGGCTCACTTCTGTATCAGCTCGTTCAACAAATACCTTTAACGGATATATCGCCTCTGCTTCTATGTCATGTCCTCAACACAAAGAACGTCAGTATCATAGAAGATCTGTTCATCCGAACTTGCGACAAATTCGAGAAGATTTATGTTGTTCTCGATGCTATTGACGCATACCACGATTCGCCTAATATCCTTGACGATTTAATGGAGATGATCAGTCGTCTGTCAAATATCGCCTCAATATTATTTACTACTACTCACTCCAGCGCCAACATCCGGACCAGGTTCGCAAACGTCAGCAGACTTAATGCCTTGTCGCTTATACTTCGAACGGGAACATATACCATGGACACCACTGTACAAGAATCCCCTGATCTCGTTGAAGAGATCCTCTTGTCTTTGACAAATCCTTTATATCACAAGTACGTCTGGAGACCCATATCACGCTTCGTTTGTGATTACAGCCAGCTGAAACGGATCATAGCTATTGCAGGCTGTTTATTTTCGAACCAGACCCGGTTCCCTACCTCCAACGGACGGCATACAACTGGGCAAAACAGAAAATCTCTGAAATACTCGACAGAGGACCTCCTAAATCAACTAACATCGCTTCCGGAAGCGATCTTCTCCGCAAGATACAGGAGGCGCTGTCAGGAGGCCGGAATTTGGATCATTCTTTCCGAAAATTCATTGTCTCGACCAACTCGTGGCGCAATATCATACCTCTAGCGGCGAAGAACCCACTCATGGCGATCAACTTTCTGCAGAAAGTAAATATCCTCCAGCACGCTCTGAATACTACTGTATATGTCTCATTGCCTTCACAGGAAATTGACACCCGTGCTTATGTCTACAATAAAGCTTACATCGTGCACGCTGCATCAAATGCTTGCTACAAGTTGCTGAAACCTACCTTGTCGTTCCCACAAGCCTCGCGATATCAAATATTAGGTGTGATACGAGACGGCCAGTATGTTATGGAGGATTTGCGGTAGGTTCTAACGTTTTACATTAGCCATGAATTTCGACCTGACATTGGTACCTGTCCTATACAGGATATCTACAAGGCCGCATGAACACATTGATGTTTGCCTGAAAGTTCTGCGGATCTTCACCGACGATGAGACGAAATCTAGGGGAGATATCAGAAAGGTTGCCTAGACAGCTCGGTTGTCACACCTGTCTAATGAAAGGCTTTTAGGACTTTTGCAGAGAAGCGTTAGTCTGGAGAAATTTGCAACACCCCAACGTGCTCTGTGTCATTGGTATCAACGAAGATCTATTCCATCCAAGTTTTTGCCTCATCTCTCCTTGGATGAAGAATGGCAATATCATTTCATTCTTATCGCAGCATCCGGAACACAATCGTATACAGTGTGTATGTTCTTATTTTCATTACTATTAATGCTTCGATGTTTAGAATGTCAATATGATGAACAGATAATTGAAGTAGCAAATGGGCTCGATTACCTTCACTCACATAAACCTCCGGTCATACATGCTGACATTCGTGGGGTAAGCGTCTCTCCTTGCACAGTATAATATCTGGCCTGACTCATTTTTGTGGAAGGCCAACATCCTTGTCAATGCGGACTTTCGCTGCTGCTTAGCAGACTTTGGCCTTGCGAAGGCTGTGATGACATGTGGGTTCGGAAGCTATGGAGATTCGAGAAAAGGATCTTCCAGATGGCTTGCACCTGAGCTTCTTCAGGTTGACGCTTCCTCCAATTGGCAGTATCAAACATTTAGAGATATATATGCCTTTGGATGTACTGTAATCGAGGTACGTCGACTTATCAAGTCCTGGGTCCTCCGTGCCTGATTACGTCTGTTAGATTTTCACTGGGCGAATTCCATTTTGGAATATTAAACAAGATATCGCCGTTATGCTTGCTGTATGGCAGAACGACCTTCGACCAGCTAGGCCCAGCTATGATGAGCTGCCGTATGATAGCGTATGGTCATTGGTCGAACTCTGTTGGTCGAGGGACGTTCATAGAAGACCATCTTCTTCAAGCCTGGTTGCCCAGCTCACTAACCTGGATCTTTCCCGGAGAATTTTCAGAAAGAAGAAATCAGTGTCGAAGTCGATAAAGACAATGGTTATCTCTCAACATAATATTCGAAGTAGGCTTCCCTCCATTCTTAAAGACTATTAGTCTCAATGAGGCACACTCAGATCATCAGAAGTTGGGCATTGGTCGACATTTTCGCTGTCAAATAGGCGGCTGCAACAGGTCCTTCTTATCCAGTTCCGTACGAAGGAAGCATAAGATAAAATGCAGGAAAGCTACACAGGAGACGGTGTCAGTACTGTAGAATGAGATGCTTATGTTTATATTCAAGCAATCGTACCAGAAGCTGGGCAGAAGGATTAGCATGTATTCATCCTGCACTGCAGCGGCAATGAAATGATGTTATCATTCGATGTTGACGTTTTCTTTGCCTGTAAAGGCGATTTCGACCTGACTAGGGCCTTCCTCGCCATCCTCGGTATAACCCTCGCTGACCTGCACTTCGTTCCATTCGTATGCATTCGGGTTGCCTATATCAGTCGTTCTTGAACAGTGAGCTGGACTATGTT